>NC_084568.2:30180000-30207500 GCF_033978685.3 Nerophis lumbriciformis | reverse complement strand
ATTTTATTATACTGTATATACGCCCGTTTTCATTTTACAATATTGTGTATATGCAACCTTTTCATATTGTAATCCTGTATATATGCACACTTTTCATATTGTTATATTATATACAGTATATATATATGCAACCTTTTCATCTTATAATACTGTAGATATGCACCTTTTCATTTTATTATATTTTATACATGCAACCCTTTTTCACATTATATTGTATATATGCCCCTTTTCATTTTATTATACTGTATATACACATTTTTTAATCTTATGATACTGTATATATGCAACCTTGTCATATTATTAGACTGTATTTATGCACTCTTAATCTTATTATACTGTATATATGCACCCTTTTCATCTTATTATACTGTATATATGCACCCTTTTTCACATTATATTGTATATGTGCCCCTTTTCATTTTATTATACTATATACGCACCTTTTCATCTTATGATACTGTATATATGCAACCTTGTCATATTATTACACTGTATATATGCACTCTTAATCTTATTATACTGTATATATGCACCCTTTTCATATCTGCATCTTATTATACGGTATATATGCACTCTTAATCTTATTATACTGTATATATGCACCCTTTTCATATCTGCATCTTATTATACTGTATATATGCAACCTTGTCATATAATTAGACTGTATATATGCACTCTTAATCTTATTATATTGTATATATGCACTCTTTTAATCTTATTATACAGTATAGATGCAACCTTTTCATATTATACTGTATATATGCTCATTTTCATCTTATTATACAGTATATATGCACTCTTTTCATTATATTATATTGTATACCTGCACCCTTTTCATATTATTAAACTGTATATATGCACATTTTCATATTATTATATCATATATATGCACACTTTTAACATTATTATACTGTATACATGAACACTTTTCATATTATTATACTGTATATATACAACCTTTTCATATTATTATATTGTATACATGCACCCTTTTTCACATTATATATGTGCCCCTTTTCATATTATTATACTGTATATATGCACCTTTTCATCTTAATATGCTGTATATATGCAACCTTTTCATATTATACTGTATACATGCACTATTTTCATCTTTTCATCTTCCATCCATCCATTTCCTACCGCTTATTCCCTTTGGTGTCGCGGGGGGCGCTGGAGCCTATCTCAGCTACAATCGGGCGGAAGGCGGGGTACACCCTGGACAAGTCGCCACCTTATCACAGGGCCAACACAGATAGACAGACAACATTCACACTCACATCCACACACACTAGGGCCAATTTTAGTGTTGCCAATCAACCTATCCCCAGGTGCATGTCTTTGGAGGTGGGAGGAAGCCGGAGTACCCGGAGGGAACCCACGCAGTCACGGGGAGAACATGCAAACTCCACACAGAAAGATCCCGAGCCCGGGATTGAACCCAAGACTACTCAGGACCTTCGTATTGTGAGGCAGATGCACTAACCCCTCTGCCACCGTGCTGCCCGTCTTTTCATCGTATTATACTGTATATATGCCTGTTTTCATTTTATTATATTGTGTATATGCAACATTTCCATCTTATTATACTGTATATATGCACACTCTCATATTATTATACTATATATATATATATATGCACCTTTTTCCACTTTATTATATTGTACAAACCCCGTTTCCATATGAGTTGGGAAATTGTGTTAGATGTAATTATAAACGGAATACAATGATTTGCAAATCATTTTCAGCCCATATTCAATTGAATGCACTACAAAGACAAGATATTTGATGTTCAAACTCATAAACTTTTTTTTTTTTCAAATATTAATTAACTTAGAATTTCATGGCTGCAACACGGGACGAAGTAGTTGGGAAAGGGCATGTTCACCACTGTGTTACATGGCCTTTCCTTTTAACAACACTCAGTAAACGTTTGGGAACTGAGAAGACACATTTTTTAAGCTTCTCAGGTGGAATTCTTTCTCATTCTTGCTTGATGTACAGCTTAAGTTGTTCAACAGTCCGGGGGTCTCCGTTGTGGTATTTTATGCTTCATAATGCGCCACACATTTTCAATGGGAGACAGGTCTGGACTACAGGCAGGCCAGTCTAGTACCTGCACTCTTTTACTATGAAGCCACGTTGATGTAACACGTGGCTTGGCATTGTCTTGCTGAAATAAGCAGGGGCGTCCATGGTAACGTTGTTTGGATGGCAACATGTGTTGCTCCAAAACCTGTATGTACCTTTCAGCATTAATGGTGCCTTCACAGATGTGTAAGTTACCCATGTCTTGGGCACTAATACACCCCCATACCATCACAGATGCTGGCTTTTCAACTTTGCGCCTATAACAATCCGGATGGTTCTTTTCCTCTTTGGTCCGGAGGACACAACGTCCACAGTTTCCAAAAACAATTTGAAATGTGGACTCGTCAGACCACAGAACACTTTTCCACTTTTTATCAGTCCATCTTAGATGAGCTCAAGCCCAGCAAAGCCGACGGCGTTTCTGGGTGTTGTTGATAAACGGTTTTCGCCTTGCATAGGAGAGTTTTAACTTGCACTTACAGATGTAGCGACCAACTGTAGTTACTGACAGTGGGTTTCTGAAGTGTTCCTGAGCCCATAGGGTGATATCCTTTACACACTGATGTCGCTTGTTGATGCAGTACAGCCTGAGGGATCGAAGGTCACGGGCTTAGCTGCTTACGTGCAGTGATTTCTCCAGATTCTCTGAACTCTTTGATGATATTACGGACCGTAGATGGTGAAATCCCTAAATTCCTTGCAATAGCTGGTTGAGAAAGGTTTTTCTTAAACGGTTCAACAATTTGCTCACGCATTTGTTGACAAAGTGGTGACCCTCACCCCATCCTTGTTTGTGAATGACTGAGCATTTCATGGAATCTACTTTTATACCCAATCATGGCACCCACCTGTTCCCAATTTGCCTGTTCACCTGTGGGATGTTCCAAATAAGTGTTTGATGAGCATTCCTCAACTTTCTCACTCTTTTTTGCCACCTTTCCCAACTTCTTTGTCACGTCTTGCTGGCATCAAATTCTAAAGTTAATTATTATTTGCAAAAAAAAAAGGTTTATCAGTTTGAACATCAAATATGTTGTTTTTGTAGCATATTCAACTGAATATGGGTTGAAAATGATTTGCAAATCATTGTATTCCGTTTATATTTACATCTAACACAGTTTCCCAACTCATATGGAAATGGAGTTTGTACTTGTTGGTCACAAAAAACATTCATGAAGTTTGGTTCTTTTATGAATTTATTATGGGTCTACTGAAAATGTGACCAAATCTGCTGGGTCAAAAGTATACATACAGCAATGGTAGGAATGGTGTTCCTGGGATTAAAGGCCTCACCTTTTCTCCTTCAAACTTATTGCTGGGTATTGTGGCCAAACAGCTACATTTTTGTTTCATCTGACATCACATGGACAAAGATAAGACCTTCTGGAGGAAAGTTCTGTGGCCTACTGTCAAGCATGGTGGTGGTAGTATTATGCTCTGAGCCTGTTTTGCTGCCAATGGAACTGGTGCTATACAGAGAGTAAATGGGACAATGAAAAGGGAGGATTACCTCCAAATTCTTCAGGACAACCTAAAATCATCAGCCTGGAGGTTGGGTCTTGGGCGCAGTTGGACAATGACCCCAAACACACGTCAAAAGTGGTAAAGGAATGGCTAAATCAGGCTAGAATGAAGGTTTTAGAATGGCCTTTCCAAAGTCCTGACTTAAACGTGTTGAAGAAACAAGTCCATGTCAGAAAACCAACACATTTAGCTGAACTGCACCAATTTTGTCAAGAGGAGTGGTCAAAAATTCAAGCAGAAGCTTGTGGATGGCTACCAAAAGTGCCTTATTGCAGTGAAACTTGCCAAGGGACATGTCAGCAAATATTAACATTGCTGTATGTATACTTTTGACCCAGCACATTTGCTCACATTTCTAGTAGACCCATAATAAATTCATAAAAGAACCAAACTTCATGAATGTTTTTTGTGACCAACAGGTATGTGCTCTAATCACTCTATCACAAAAAAAATAAGAGTTGTAGAAATGATTGGAAACTCAAGACATGACATTATGTTCTTTACAAGTGTATGTAAACTTTTGACCTGGACTGTATATGCAACCTTTTCATCTTATTATATTGTATATATGCACCCTTTTTCATATTTTAATTTGGTTATAATGTATATATGCCCCTTTTAATTTTATTATATTGTGAATGCGTAACCTTTTCATCTTATTATACTGTGTGTGTGTGTGTATATGTATATATATATATATATATATATATATATATATATATATATATATCAACCATTTAATTGTATTATATTGTAAATATGCACCTTTTTCATTTGATTATACTGTATATATGCACCCTTGTCATCTTATTATATTGTATACATGCAACATTTTCAGATTATTATACTGTATATATGCAACCTTTTCATAGTATTATATTGTGTGTATATATATATATGCACATTTTAATCTTATTATATTGTATATATTCAACATTTTAATCATATTATACTATATGTATGCAACCTTTTCACATTATTATATTTTTCATTTTATCATACTGTATATATGCACCCTTGTCATCTTCCATCCATCCATCCATTTTCTACCGCTTGTCCCTTTCGGGGTTGCGGGGGCTGCTGGAGCCTATTATACTGAATATATGCCCACTTTTCATCCTATTATTTTGTATATATGCAACATTTTCATTTTATTATACTGTATATATGCACCTTTTCATCTTATCATACTGTATACATGCCCATTTTTCATCTTATTATATTGTATATATGCCACATTTTCATTTTACTATACTGTATATATGCACATTTTCATCTTATCATACTGTATATATGCAACCTTTTCATCTTATTATACTGTATACATGCACTCTTTTAATTTTATTATACTGTATATATGCATCCTTTTCATATTATTACTCTGTATTTATGCAACTTTTTTTTTTTATCTTATATTGTATATATGCACAATGTTTCATATTATTATACAGTATATATGCACTATTTTATTTATATATATATATATATATATATATATATATATATATATATATATATATATATATATATATATATATATATATGCACTCTACTCAGTGGCCTAGTGGTTAGAGTGTCCGCCCTGAGATCGGTAGGTTGTGAGTTCAAATCCCGGCCGAGTCATACCAAAGACTATAAAAATGGGACCCATTACCTCACTGCTTGGCACTCAGCATCAAGGGTTGGAATTGGGGGTTAAATCACCAAAAATGATTCCCGGGCGCGGCCACCGCTGCTGCCCACTGCTCCCCTCACCTCCCAGGGGGTGATCAAGGGTGATGGGTCAAATGCAGAGAATAATCTCGCCACACCTAGTGTGTGTGTGTGACAATCATTGGTACTTTAACTTTAACATTAACTTTAATCTTATTATACCATATATATGCACTCTTTTAATCTTATTATACTGTATATATGCACTTTTTCATCTTATTGTATATATGCAACATTTTCATATCATTATAATGTATATGTGCACCCTTTTCATATTTTCATTTTGTTGTATTGAATACATGCACCCTTTTCATCTTATTTTACTGTATATATGCACTTTTTAATCTTATTATACTGTATATATGCACCCATCTCATCCTATTATATTGTATAAATGCACTCTTTTCATTTTATTATATTGAATATATGCAACCTTTTCATATTTTCATTTTATTATATTGAATACTTGCACCCTTTTCATCTTATTTTACTGTATATATGCACTTTTTAATCTTATTATACTGTATATATGCAAAAACCTCATCCTATTATATTGTATAAATGCACTCTTTATATACTGTATATATGCAACCGTTTCATATTTTCATCTAATTATACTGTATATATGCACCATTTTCATCTTTCTATTCTGTATAAATGCACCCTTTTCATATTTTCATCATGAACCAAAACACGCAGGAAGAAAGAAGTCTATTTTGACCCAGAAAGGGGAAACATGAATGAATATTATTGTAACCTCCAGCGTCCTCCACAGTGGACATTTGTAGAGTGTTTCGTTAATGAACATTTGTGACATTTGTGTTCGGTATAGTCAGAGCAAGACCTTTCAAGAAAACCTCTGGGTGATGCCAATCACAATTAAATGCATCCAAACAAAACACAAAGGTCCTCTGCAGTGGACATTTGTGGTCTTTTTTTGGTCAGAGTGAAAACATTTGGTAAAATAATTACCTGCTACTATGCAAAACATGTCATCTCTTTGGAATGGGGTTAAACAAATTGTAGAAAAACAAAAATGCCCTCTGCAGTGGACCTTAGTAAAATATTTAGTTAAGAATTTTTCGGGAAAACCCATTCCTGCAAAACACAAATGTCCTCTGCAGTGGACATTTGTGGACTATTTATTTGGTTAGAATAAAAAAAATAGGAAAACGTATCTGCTATTAAATATGCGAAACACAAAAAGCCCTCTGCAGTAGACATCAGTGGACTATTTAGTTAAATATTTTGATTACAAAAAATGTCCCTGTTAGTACGCAAAACACAGTTGTCCTCTGCAGTGGACATTTGTGAACTATTTCTTTAGTTAGAGTTAAGAATTTTAGGAAAGCGTCTTTGTTATTATATATGCAGACCACAAATGTCTTCTGTAATGGACAAATGTCCGTTGTAGTTATTTAATCTAAATAAATCAGGAGAAACATATCCCTGCTTTTATACAATCTAAAAATGTCCTCTACAGTGGACATTTGGGGGCTAGTTTTAAAAATTCCGGACAAAACATATGTGTGTTATTATGCAGATCTCAAAAGTATTTGCTGTGGTGGACATTTGTCTATTTCTTTGATCAGATTTTTTTTTAAAAGATTGTAAAAAAAACCCACATCATTATGCAAAACCCAAATGTCCTCTGTGGTGGACGTAGTCTATTTTTTGGTCCGTTAGAAATGTTAGGAAAAAGAATCTTCTGTTACAAAATATTACACAAACAGAGTGGAGGATATTACAAAATATAATATATAATGTAATATACAATATAATATAATATATGATAGTATGTCACACAGATGCTGTGCAATTTGAATATACAGTATATCAAAAACTAACAAACTGCAAAAATATCACAGAATATGATACAGTGTACTTCAAAAATATATTGTTATTGTAAATGGATGTCATACTTTTCATCTTATTATATTGTATATATACACACCTTTTCATCTTATTATACTGTATATATGCACTATTTTTCATATTATTTTTATACTGTATGTATATACCTTTTCATGTTATTATACTGTATATATATATGCATAGTTTTGCTATTATTACTCTGTATATATGCACCATTTTTCATATTATTATTATACTGTATATATACACCTTTTCATGTTGTTATACTGTGTATATGCATACTTTTCCTATTATTACTATGTATATATGCACCATTTTTCATATTATACTGTATATATGCACCATTTTTCATATTATTATACTGTATATATGCACCATTTTTCATATTATTATACTGTATATATACATCTTTTAATGTTATTATACTGTATACATGCATACTTTTCCTATTACTCTGTATATATATATATGCACCATTTTTCAAATTATTATTATTATACTGTATATATATATATATACACGTTTTCATGTTATTTTCCTGTGTATATGCATACTTTTCCTATTATTACTCTGTATATATGCACCATTTTTCATATTATTATTATTATAATGTAAATATATACTTTTTCATGTTATTATACTGTATATATGCATACTTTTCCTATTATTACTCTGTATATATGCACCATTTTTCATATTACTCTGTATATATGTACCATTTTTCATATTATGTGTATATATACGCCTTTTCATGTTATTATACTGTATATATGCATACTTTTGCTATTATTACTCTGTATATATGCACCATTTTTCAAGTTATACAGTATATATGTACCATTTTTCATATTATTATACTGTATATATGCACCATTTTTCATATTATACTGTATACATACACCTTTTAATGTTATTATACTGTATACATTCCTATTAATACTCTGTATATATGCACCATTTTTCAAATTATTATTATACTGTGTATATATATATACACCTTTTCATGTTATTTTCCTGTATATATGCATACTTTTCCTATTATTACTCTGTATAAATGCACCATTTTTCATATTATCATAATGTGTATATATACACCTTTTCATGTTATTATACTGTATATATGCATACTTTTCCTATTATTACTCTGTATATATGCACCATTTTTCAAATTATTATTATAATGTATACATACACCTTTTCATCTTATTATACTGGATATATGCATACTTTTCCTATTATTACTCTGTATAAATGCACCATTTTTCATATTATCATAATGTATATATACACATTTTCATGTTATTATACTGTATATATGCATACTTTTCCTATTATTACTCAGTATATATGCACCATTTTTCATATTATACTGTATATATGCACCATTTTTCATATTATAATGTATATATACACCTTTTCATGTTATCATACTGTATATATGTATACTTTTCCTATTATTACTCTGTATTTATGCACCATTTTTCATATTATACGGTATATATGCACCATTTTTCATATTATTATTATACTGTATATATACACCTTTTCATGTTATTATACTGTATGTATGCATACTTTTCCTATTATTACTCTGTATATATGCACCATTTTTCATATTATTACTCTGTATATATGCACCATTTTTCAAATTATTATTATAATGTATATATACACCTTTTCATGTTATTATACTGTATATATGCATACTTTTCCTATTATTACTCTGTATAAATGCACCATTTTTCATATTATCATAATGTATATATACACATTTTCATGTTATTATACTGTATATATGCATACTTTTCCTATTATTACTCAGTATATATGCACCATTTTTCATATTATACTGTATATATGCACCATTTTTCATATTATAATGTATATATACACCTTTTCATGTTATCATACTGTATATATGTATACTTTTCCTATTATTACTCTGTATTTATGCACCATTTTTCATATTATACGGTATATATGCACCATTTTTCATATTATTATTATACTGTATATATACACCTTTTCATGTTATGATACTGTACATATGCATACTTTTCCTATTATTACTTTGTATATATGCACTATTTTTCATATTATTACTCTGTATATATGCACCATTTTTCAAATTATTATTATAATGTATATATACACCATTTCATGTTATTATACTGTATATATGCATAATTTTCTTATTATTACTCTGTACATTTGCACAATTTTTCATATTATTGTACTGTATGTATGCACCATTTTCCTATTATTACAATGTGTGTATATATACACCTTTTCATGTTATACTGTATACATGCATACTTTTCCGGCGTGGCGAAGTTGGTAGAGTGGCCGTGCCAGCAATCGGAGGGTTGCTGGTTACTGGGGTTCAATCCTCACCTTCTACCATCCTAGTCACGTCCGTTGTGTCCTTGGGCAAGACACTTCACCCCTTGCTCCTGATGGCTGCTGGTTAGCGCCTTGCATGGCAGCTCCCGCCATCAGTGTGTGAATGGGTGAATGTGGAAATACTGTCAAAGCGCTTTGAGTACCTTGAAGGTAGAAAAGCGCTATACAAGTATAACCCATTTACCATTTACCATTCCTATTATTGGACTGTATGTATGCACCATTGTTCATATTATTATAATGTATACATACACCTTTTCATGTTATACTGTGTATATGCATACTTTTCCTATTATTACTATGTATATATGCACCATCTTTCATATTACACTGTATATATGCACCATTTTTCATATTCTTATACTGTATATATGCAACATTTTTCATATTATTATATTGTATACTTTTCATCCTATTATACTGTATACATACACAACATATCCCTGCTTTTATGCGAACTAAACATGTCCTCTGCAGTTGACATCTTTGGACTATTTAGTTAAAATGTTCCCTGTTCTGAAAACCCCCAAAATGTCCTCTGGAGTGGACATTTGTGGACTAGTTAAATAATTACGGACTCTGTTATTATGCAGAAATAATATCAAAAATATATTGTCGTTGTAAACAAATGTAATTATTTAGTAACATATTTAATCTTAAATATATTTGTATATTTTATTTTTTATTTCACAATATTTCAAAATATCACCAGAATATTTTATTGTTATTTTTAAAAGCTATCCCTCTTGTCCCTGTGATTCATAAAAGTAGTTTATAGGAACACTTTACTGTTATTCTTCCTGTCAGAAGTCCGGCTATTTGCTGCCATATTTCCTCTCATCCCTTTTTTTCCCTCCTTCCAACATGGACTCCATTTTGTATATATACACCTTTTCATGTTATTATACTGTGTATATGCATACTATTCCTATTATTACTCTGTATATATGCACCATTTTCCACATTATACTGTATATATATATGCATCATTTTTCATATTATTATACTGTGTATATGCACCATTTTTCATATTATAATGTATATATACACCTTTTCATGTTATTATACTGTGTATATGCATACTATTCCTATTATTACTCTGTATATATGCACCATTTTTCATATTATACTGTATATATGCACCATTTTTCATATTATTATAATGTATATATACACCTTTTCATGTTATTATACTGTATATATGCATACTATTCCTATTATTACTCTGTATATATGCACCATTTTTCATATTATACTGTATATATGCGCCATTTTTCATATTATTATAATGCATATATACACCTTTTCATGTTATTATACTGTATATATGCATACTATTCCTATTACTCTGTATATATGCACTATTTTCCATAATATACTGTATATATGCATCATTTTTCATATTATTATACTGTGTATATGCACCATTTGTCAGAGTTTGTAGGTGACGAACCCCAAGATGCAGAGAAGGCGGAAGGCATTGTGCGGGAAAACAAGATTTAATGTTTATAAAATAAAGGAAAAAACACAAACCAGGAACTAGGAACAGGAAACAGGATGCCAGGGAAACAAGAACTGGAAGACGAGGAACAAAAAGACCGCAGACTACAAACAGCTACAGAATATAGCTTACCGCTACCGCATCCAGCTACACTGACAACGACAAGTAGAAATGACAGAGGAAAAACTAAAACTTGACCAAACTGTCAGGGACAAGCCTGACAGTAGCCCCCCTTCCTATAACGGATACCAGACGTTTTAGGACCCCCCCCCAAAAAAACAGTCCAAAGTCACGGGAGGGTGGAGGGAGGACAAGGAGGTGGGCCACCAGGCCAAGTGTCCCCGCAACCAGCGGGGAAGAGTTAGGTGGCGACGGCGAGTTGAACGCTGCCGCAATTGGCGAGGCGGCTCAACCGCCGGCATGGGAGGACCCACCGGAGACGATGGTGGCGCCCTCTGCTGGCCCACCGGAGAATATGGTGGCGCCCTCTGCTGGCCCACCGGAGAAGATGGCGGCGCCCTCTGCTGGCCCACCGGAGAAGATGATGGTGGCGCCCTCTGCTGCTGGCCCACCGGAGAAGAGGATGGTGGCGCCCTCTGCTGCTGGCCCACCGGAGAAGAGGATGGTGGCGCCCTCTGCTGCTGGCCCACCGGAGAAGAGGATGGTGGCGCCCTCTGCTGCTGGCCCACCGGAGAAGAGGATGGTGGCGCCCTCTGCTGCTGGCCCACCGGAGAAGAGGATGGTGGCGCCCTCTGCTGCTGGCCCACCGGAGAAGAGGATGGTGGCGCCCTCTGCTGCTGGCCCACCGGAGAAGAGGATGGTGGAGCCCTCTGCTGCTGGCCCACCGGAGAAGAGGATGGTGGCGCCCTCTGCTGCTGGCCCACCGGAGAAGAGGATGGTGGCGCCCTCTGCTGCTGGCCCACCGGAGAGGAGGATGGTGGCGCCCTCTGCTGCTGGCCCACCGGAGAGGAGGATGGTGGCGCCGTCTGCTGCTGGCCCACCGGAGAGGAGGATGGTGGCGCCGTCTGCTGCTGGCCCACCGGAGAGGAGGATGGTGGCGCCGTCTGCTGCTGGCCCACCGGAGAGGAGGATGGTGGCGCCGTCTGCTGCTGGCCCACCGGAGAGGAGGATGGTGGCGCCGTCTGCTGCTGGCCCACCGGAGAGGAGGATGGTGGCGCCGTCTGCTGCTGGCCCACCGGAGAGGAGGATGGTGGCGCCGTCTGCTGCTGGCCCACCGGAGAGGAGGATGGTGGCGCCGTCTGCTGCTGGCCCACCGGAGAGGAGGATGGTGGCGCCGTTGGTTGTAGACCCACCGGAGTGCATGGTGGCGTCTGCCGGCCCACCGGACTGCATGGTGGCGTCTGCCGGCCCACCGGACTGCATGGTGGCGTCTGCCGGCCCACCGGACTGCATGGTGGCGTCTGCCGGCCCACCGGACTGCATGGTGGCGCCGTAGGTTGCAGACCCACCGGAGATGATGGCGCCGTCTCTTGCAGACCCACTGGGGCGAGAAGTAGCTGTGCCTCCCCAGCTGCACTGCTACTCATAGCCCCTCCCCCAAGGGACGGATCCCAGACGTCCCCAGATAGGACCACAGACGACAGGGGTGGGAGGGAGAGGGCTTGAAAAGCGGCCGAACTTTTCTTCAGATTAGCCATTAAGTCCAAAACTTTGTTAAGCCTCTCCGCCATGGACATCTCTGCGAGATTCGAATTTGGCTGGATCATTATGTCAGAGTTTGTAGGTGACGAACCCCAAGATGCAGAGAAGGCGGAAGGCATTGTGCGGGAAAACAAGATTTAATGTTTATAAAATCAAGGAAAAAACACAAACCAGGAACTAGGAACAGGAAACAGGATGCCAGGGAAACAAGAACTGGAAGACGAGGAACAAAAAGACCGCAGACTACAAACAGCTACAGAATATAGCTTATCGCTACCGCATCCAGCTACACTGACAACGACAAGTAGAAATGACAGAGGAAAAACTAAAACTTGACCAAACTGTCAGGGACAAGCCTGACACCATTTTTCATATTATAATGTATATATACACCTTTTCATGTTATTATACTGTGTATATGCACACTATTCCTATTATTACTCTGTATATATGCACCATTTTCCATATTATACTGTATATATATATATGCATCATTTTTCATATTATTATACTGTGTATATGCACCATTTTTCATATTATAATGTATATATACACCTTTTCATGTTATTATACTGTGTATATGCATACTATTCCTATTACTCTGTATATATGCACCATTTTTCATATTATACTGTATATATGCACCATTTTTCATATTATTATAATGTATATATACACCTTTTCATGTTATTATACTGTATATATGCATACTATTCCTATTATTACTCTGTATATATGCACCATTTTTCATATTATTATACTGTATATATGCATACGGGGCGGTATAGCTCGGTTGGTAGAGCGGCCGTGCCAGCAACTTGAGGGTTGCAGGTTCGATCCCCACTTCTGCTGTCCTAGTCACTGCCGTTGTGTCCATGAGCAAGACACTTTACCCACCTGCTCCCAGTGCCACCCACACTGGTTTAAATGTAGCTTAGATATTGGGTTTCACTATGTAAAGCACTTTGAGTCACTAGAGAAAAGCGCTATATAAATATAATTCACTTCACTAATTCACTTTCCTATTGTTACGCTGTATATATGCACCATTTTTCATATTATTATACAGTATATATATGCACCATCTTTCGTATTATTATACTGTATATATGCCCCATTTTGCATATTATACTGTATATATGCACCATTTTTCACAGTGTTTCCCACACATTCATTTATTTGTGGCGGCCCGCCACGAAAGAATTATGTCCGCCACAAATGGATTTTTCGGCTTTTGACTCGCTCGACCGCTCATAAAAGCAATGGGACTGTCTGTGAATGTTGCTTGTAGTTACACCTCCGGTGCAGTAGGTGGCGGTATGCATTGTAACTCCGCCAATAGCACTTAATTCACCTGGTGGGCCAGAAGAAGAAGAAGAAGAGGGACGGACGGACGGGACCAAAATACTCGCCGACTACTTTTCATAATGATGGCGCTTCCTACGTTTCTACCTCAAATGTCCAAAAGCTGCTGAAAGCCTTGATCCAGGATGCCATGGGGAAAACAACTTAAATGGTGCCTTTTGGCGGTAGTTAGCAGCTTGGTGGCTCATAGCCGGCTAGCTAACGCTTGCTAGCGTGGTAGCATTGCTTCATTTTTACAGGTGTTATAGCTGCATCGCTCGCGGCTCGTCATATATTTAATGTTAATCCGCGATTTCACCGAGCGTTTCACTGACGGTTTCGCCTGACGCTGCTTCATTAACACCGCCGCTGTTTGACTCGGTCACCTGTTTTCATACCGACGAGCTAACGTGTCCAGGTTATAACCCTGTTGTCAATAAACACACATGGACTGAAGCTAAATTGTCCACTGTCCACTGCAGCATGTGAATGCAATGAAAAGAATAAAATCTGAGCCAACCAGCTGTTAAAATGTTGTCCAGGTTAATGTTTTATTAAAGGCCCTTCATTTCAAGATTTCAACTGTGATTGGGCTTTAAACAGGTGGATGACCTGTTCAGATGGGTGTAACTGCTACTGGTCAAATAATGTGAAATAGCATTTAATTTTACATGTATGCAATGCCATTTAAATGTAATTATAGATAATAATAATAATAATAAATACTGTGTAGTGTTGTAAATAGTCAACGGGAAGGATTCTAGTAAGATATAAGCCATGAGCACTACACAGCCAGAAAAAAACCTAGGCAGGACAAGTAAAAATATTGGGCCAAGTAGATTTAAGAAGTCGGGCAAGTAGAAAAAAACCTTAACGTTGAACCCTGCATGTGTTGAGCTGCTGGTTAGACGGCACTGTACATAGAGCGCTTCTGCTCGTTAGTAATAAATTCTAATGTTGGATGTTCACTCCTTCACACAGATGAGTATAGAAAAATATTTTCAACGGCCGAAAAGGGCTGGACTTGGAGAGGAGGTAGGCCTACAGTCCGGACCACAGGTGCGACCTGTTCAGCAGGAGGAGGAGGAGGAGGTTGACTGACCACAAATAGATGCCTGTCCTGTGGGAAACACTGTTTCATATTATTATACTGTATATATACACCTTTTCATGTTATTATACTGTATATATGCACCATCTTTCGTATTATTATACTGTATATATGCACCATTTTTTGTATTGTCATACTTTATACATGCACAATTTTTCATATTATTATACTGTGTATATATACACCTTTTCATGTTATTATACTGTATATATGCATACTTTTCCTATTATTACTCTGTATATATGCACCATCTTTCGTATTATTATACTGTAGATATGCACAATTTTTCATATTATACTGTGTATATATACACCTTTTCATGTTATTATACTGTATATATGCATACTTTAACTATTATTACTCTGTATATATGCACAATTTGTCATATTGTTATACTGTATATATGCACCATTTTTCATATTATAATGTATAAATGCACCGTTTTTCATATTATACTGTATACATGCACCAATTTCCATCTTATTTGTATATTTTTCATCCTATTATACTGTATACATACACAACATATCCCTGCTTTTATGCAAACTAAACATGTCCTCTGCAGTGGACATCTTTGGACTATTTAGTTAAAATGTTGAGGATAAACATCCCTGTTATGAAAAAAACCCCAAAATGTCCTCTGGAGTGGACATTTGTGGACTAGTTAAATAACTCCGGACTCTGTTATTATGCAGAAATAAAATAAAAAATATATTGTCGTTGTAAACAAATGTCATTATTTAGTAACATATTTAATCTTAAATATATTTGTAATTTTTTTTATTTAACAATATCCATCCATCTATTTCCTACCGCTTGTCCCTTTTTGGGTCAATATAATATTTCAAAATATCACCAGAATATTTTATTATTTTTAAAAAAAGCTATCCCTCTTGTCCCTGCGACTCATAAAAATAGTTTATAGGAACACTTTACTGTTATTCTTCCTGTCAGAAGTCCGGCTATTTGCTGCCATATTTCCTCTCGTCCCTTTTTTTCCCTCCTTCCAACATGGACTCCATTTTGTATGTATACACCTTTTCATGTTATTATACTGTATATATGCATACTATTCCTATTATTACTCTGTATATATGCACCATTTTCCATATTATACTGTATATATGCATCATGTTTCATATTATTATACTGTGTATATGCACCATTGTTCATATTATAATGTATATATACACCTTTTCATGTTATTATACTGTGTATATGCATACTATTCCTATTATTACTCTGTATATATGCACCATTTTTCACATTATACTGTATATATGCACCATTTTTCATATTATAATGTATATATACACCTTTTCATGTTATTATACTGTATATATATATGCATACTATTCCTATTATTACTCTGTATATATGCACCATTTTTCATATTATTATACTGTATATATTTATTTAACAATATCCATCCATCCATTTCCTACCGCTTGTCCCTTTTTGGGTCAATATAATATTTCAAAATATCACCAGAATATTTTATTATTTTTAAAAAAAGCTAACCCTCTTGTCCCTGTGACTCATAAAAGTAGTTTATAGGAACACTTTACTGTTATTCTTCCTGTCAGAAGTCCGGCTATTTGCTGCCATATTTCCTCTCGTCCCTTTTTTTTCCTCCTTCCAACATGGACTCCATTTTGTATATATACACCTTTTCATATATATTATATTGTATACTTTTCATCCTATTATACTGTATACATACACAACATATCCCTGCTTTTATGCAAACTAAACATGTCCTCTGCAGTGGACATCTTTGGACTATTTAGTTAAAATGTTCAGGATAAAATGTCCTCTGGAGTGGACATTTGTGGACTAGTTAAATAATTCCGGACTCTGTTATTATGCAAAAATAATATAAAAAATATATTGTCGTTGTCAACAAATGTCATTATTTAGTAACATATTTAATCTTAAATATATTTGTACATTTTTTTTTTTTAAATTTCACAATATAATATTTCAAAATATCACCAGAATATTTTATTGTTAATTTTAAAAGCTATCCCTCTTGTCCCTGCGACTCATAAAAGTAGTTTATAGGAACACTTTACTGTTATTCTTCCTGTCAGAAGTCCGGCTATTTGCTGCCATATTTCCTCTCGTCCCTTTTTTTCCCTCCTTCCAACATGGACTCCATTTTGTATATATACACCTTTTCATGTTATTATACTGTATATATGCATACTATTCCTATTATTACTCTGTATATATGCACCATTTTTCATATTATTATTCTGTGTATATGCACCATGTTTCATATTATACTGTATATATGCACCATTTTTCATATTATACTGTATATATGCACCATTTTTTATATTATTATACTGTGTATATGCACCATTTTCCTATTATACTGTATATATGCACCATTTTCCATATTATACTGTATATATACACCTTTTCATGTTATTATACTGTGTGTATGCATACTTTTCCTACTATCACTCTGTATATATGCACCATTTTTCATATTATTATACTGTATATATGCACCATCTTTCGTATTATACTGTATATATGCACAATTTTTCATATTATTATACTGTATATATGCACCATCTTTCGTATTATTATACTGTATACATGCACCATTTTTCATATTATTATACTGTGTACAGTATATGCACCATTTTTCATATTATACTGTATATATGCACCATTTTTCATATTATTACACTGTATATATACACCTTTTCATGTTATTATACTCTATATATGCATACTTTTCCTATTACTCTTTATATATGCACCATTTTTCATATTATTATACTGTATATATGCACCATCTTTCGTATTATTGTACTGTGTATATATGCACCATTTTTCATATTATTATACTGTGTATATGCACCATTTTTCCACATTATTATATTGTATATATGCACCATCTTTCGTATTATTATACTGTGTATATGCACCATTTTTCATATTATTTTACTGTATATATATGCATACTTTTCCTATTATTACTCTGTATATATGCACCGTCTTTCGTATTATTATTCTGTATATAGGCACAATTGTTCATATTATACTGAATATATACACCTTTTCATGTTATTATACTGTATACATGCATTCTTTTCATATTATTACTCTGTATATATGCACCATTTTTCACATTATTATACTGTATATATGCAACATTTTTCATATTATATTGTATACTTTTCATCCTATTATTCTGTATACGTACACAACATATCCCTGCTTTTATGCAAACTAAACATGTCCTCTGCAGTGGACATCTTTGGATTATTTAGTAAAAATATTCAGGATAAACATCCCTGTTATGAAAAAAAAAAAAAGTCCTCTGGAGTGGACATTTGTGGACTAGTTAAAAAAAATCTTGACTCTGTTATTATGCAGAAATAATATCAAAAATATATTGTCGTTGTCAACAAATGTAATTATTTAGTAACATATTTAATCTTAAATATATTTGTACATTTTTTTTTTAAATTTCACAATATAATATTTCAAAATATCACCAGAATATTTTACTGTTAATTTTAAAAGCTATCCCTCTTGTCCCTGCGACTCATAAAAGTAGTTTATAGGAACACTTTACTGTTATTCTTCCTGTCAGAAGTCCGGCTATTTGCTGCCATATTTCCTCTCGTCCCTTTTTTTTCCTCCTTCCAACATGGACTCCATTTTGTATATATACACCTTTTCATGTTATTATACTGTATATATGCATACTATTCCTATTATTACTCTGTATATAAGCACCATTTTTCATATTATTATTTTGTGTATATGCACCATGTTTCATATTATACTGTATATATGCACCATTTTTCATATTATACTGTATATATGCACCATTTGTTATATTATTATACTGTGTATATGCACCATTTTTCGTATTATACTGTGTATATGCACCATTTTCCATATTATTATACTCTATATATACACCTTTTCATGTTATTATACTGTATGTATGCATACTTTTCCTACTATCACTCTGTATATATGCACCATTCTTCATATTATTATACTGTATATATGCACCATCTTTCGTATTATACTGTATATATGCACCATCTTTCGTATTATTATACTGTATACATGCACCATTTTTCATATTATTATACTGTGTACAGTATATGCACCATTTTTCATATTATACTGTATATATGCACCATTTTTCATATTATTATACTGTATATATACACCTTTTCATGTTATTATACTCTATATATGCATACTTTTCCTATTACTCTTTATATATGCACCATTTTTCATATTATTATACTGTATATATGCACCATCTTTTGTATTATTGTACTGTGTATATATGCACCATTTTTCATATTATTATACTGTGTATATGCACCATTTTTCATATTATTATACTGTATATATGCATACTTTTCCTATTATTACTCTGTATTTATGCACCGTCTTTCGTATTATTATTCTGTATATAGGCACAATTGTTCATATTATACTGAATATATACACCTTTTCATGTTATTATACTGTATATATGCATTCTTTTCATATTATTACTCTGTATATATGCACCATTTTTCACATTATTATACTGTATATATGCAACATTTTTCATATTATATTGTATACTTTTCATCCTATTATACTGTATACGTACACAACATATCCCTGCTTTTATGCAAACTAAACATGTCCTCTGCAGTGGACATCTTTGGATTATTTAGTAAAAATATTCAGGATAAACATCCCTGTTATGAAAAAAAAAAAAGTCCTCTGGAGTGGACATTTGTGGACTAGTTAAAAAAAATCTTGACTCTGTTATTATGCAGAAATAATATCAAAAATATATTGTCGTTGTAAACAAATGTCATTATTTAGTAACATATTTCATCTTAAATATATTTGTACATTTTTTTTTTTAAATTTCACAATATAATATTTCAAAAATATCACCAGAATATTTTATTGTTTTTTTTTTTTTAAAGCTATCCCTCTGGTCCCTGCGACTCATAAAAGTAGTTTATAGGAACACTTTACTGTTATTCTTCCTGTCAGAAGTCCGGCTATTTGCTGCCATATCTCCAACATGGACTCCATTTTGTTTGCACAAGTCCGACAGAAGTGTCTCATAAAAACACCACGAGGGGGAAAAAAAGCGCTCAAACGTCCACAACATTGTCATATTTACGATGTTGCGCTGATTTATTTGATATTTGTGGAATATTCTTGACTGCAAACCGGGCGGCGCATTCCGCTATTAAACGCGCGTCCCGGCGTGCCTCGCGGCTCGTGACGGGTCGTGGACGTTCGCCGTGGAGCCGAGATTGCATCCCCGGCATCACGCCGCGCTCCTCGCATTGTTCCCAGCCCCCGGTTTTTTTTTCCTGCCGCAATGCTCGTTAACCTCCCGGTGACCCCCTCGGCGAACGTCAGTGCAACAGTTGCGCCAGACGGTGGCGCACGACGACAGCGCAAAAGTTCCTCCCCCCCAGCCCCCCCCTCCCTCCAGACTCCCGCCCCTGCGCGCGAGTTTACCTCCGGAGGTCACCGAGCAGGATTTACGACTGGTCAACAAAAGCACGTGACTTCCACGCCGTACCCCATATTTGGATGCCTACGTAAGCGAGAATCAAGTCCATGTCCCGCGCTCATTTCCATAATTCATCATAAATTGTGCGAGGGGCTGCTGGAGGACGCGTGGACGCATAAGAGCCACAAATCACGCGCGCGCTGCTTTTTACGCCTTTTTTCCTCCTCCACGGCCGAACGTATAGAAAGAAGCCCACCCAAAAAACGGACTTGTCAACAAATGAGCTCTTATTTTGTCAACTCATTCTGCGGTCGCTACCCAAATGGCGCGGACTTCCACGTACATAATTATGGCGAGCAGAGTTCGGCGGAGGAGCAGTACCGGGACTCCGCGGCCATGCACTCCGGCCGCTACGGCTACGGCTACAACGGGATGGACCTAACGGTCGGCCGGGCCGGGAACGAACACTTTGTGGGCGGCGAGCGCACCGCGGCCGCCTTCTCCCCGCCCCCGGTGGAGCCGGGCAGGTACACGCATTCCTCCGGCGCATCCACCGGCGGCGCCTCGTCCCCTCCCGCTGACCCGCTGCCGGTGCCCAGCTCAACCCAAGCCACGGAGCCTCGCTCCCGCGGCGTGAAAAACTCACTCCCGAGTCCCTGCTCGAGCTCCGGGTTGATGCACGGCGCGCCCAAGGGGGACGAGGAGAAGCCCGCCGGGAGCGCGCCCGGCACCCCGCAGAACGTCAGCGACACGGCGCAACCTCAGATCTACCCGTGGATGAGGAAACTGCACATAAGTCACGGTAAAAAAAAAAATCCCTTCTTTTGTTGTGAAAAAGTCAGTGGGGAAAGAAAAGAGTCCTTATGCGCACTTTTACGCACGGCAGTCATATTTCCACCCCAACTTTTCTAGACTATCCACCTTCTTTCCCCACCCGTCTTGTCCACTTGTAGATCTCTCCGGGCCGGAGGGCAAGCGAGCGCGGACCGCCTACACCCGCTACCAGACCCTGGAGCTGGAGAAGGAGTTCCACTTCAACCGCTACCTGACCCGCCGGCGGCGGATCGAGATCGCGCACGCCCTGTGCCTCTCGGAGAGACAGATCAAGATCTGGTTCCAGAACCGCAGGATGAAGTGGAAGAAGGACAACAAGCTGAAGAGCATGAGCATGGCGGCCGCAGGAGGAGGAGGATACAGGCCTTGAGGGTGGAAAATGATTTCCACCCAAAAAAAAAAGATTCCTCATTCAAAGACTTGGGGGTGCTGCACCCAAACACCCCTTCTTTTCGTCGTGTTCTTCAATGTACAGCTAGACTTAGAGGACTACAACAAAATAAATGTTTAACTTATTCCCTTGCTCTTAAAAAGAACAACAATATAATAACTCATGTAAGTGTTTAGTCGTACTGGACTTGTGTATCGTATTTATTGGTGAGGTATATGTACAGTGCAGCAGTGCCTTTTATTGTTTTTATATATTATATGTATATATATATATATATGAATATTTTATGTTGAAAAAAAAAAAAAGGACTGGAAGTGAAAGAATGTGCTGTTGCTGTTCGTCATGTTCATTCAAATAAACTTTCTACTGGAACTGCATTATTTTGAAAGGGTCTTTTGTCTTCAAGTCAACAGGTTATTCCAAATAAATTGTTTTTTACTTACCTTGCCTTGTTCCTGTAAGGCTCACACACACGTGGACACTTTTACGCACTGACACTTTTACGCACTTGCACACTTTTACGCACTGACACACTTTTACGCACTGACACTTTTACGCACTGACACTTTTACGCACTGACACTTTTACGCACTGACACACCAAACTGGCGCTTTTTTGGCCAACTCCACTTTCCAAGCTGCAAACTTTATTAGGGTCTCCCTGGCATTTGGGTGCCAAATGAATAAGGTGGCGGGGGTGCGAGTGTGTGTGTGAGGAGGGGGTGGTGTGTGTGTGTGGGGGGGGGGAATGGATCGTAAAAGTCATCCGGCGCGCAGCCAGATAGGCTCACGGGCCATAAAGGGTCACGTGACGGCCATTAAAGTAAGTTTTATGGTTTTGGGGAGTTGACAGTATATTGCACATAACATATAATCGCGCTGCGCGACCACACTTGGGCTGACTCTGCCTTCTGCAGCTGACCAGAACTGCAGCCTGGTCCGGTCCGGGTATAGAGAGGAGCGCGCGTGTTCGGGTGAGTTTTTTTTGTTTTTTTTGTTTGACGCACGCAGAGAACAAGCCAAGCCTTATTGTTGTCTGAATGCTCCCTCTATCTCCCCCCAATTAGTCCATTACAGTAATTAGTCGGTTGTGCAGCTCGGAGTTCTGGTCTGGGCAGATGTTGCAGGGCTGGGTCCGGCTCATGGACCTTTAATTGCTTCCTTCCACCGCGCGGAACTTGTTTCCCTCCATCTGTGGTGCATCTCATAATCCGTTTTTTTTTTTTTTTTGGAGGCATGTTGGCTAATTATCTCCGCGTCCACCCACTGACTTGTAATATTCGATCACTTTGGAGGACTCGCAGATCACGCAAAGTTTCCTGTGCCCGCGGTTTTTTTTTAATGGCATTACGCACCGCAGTGGCGTGGAAGTTGTTGGTGTTTGCTTTGGGCGGAAGGCTGCAAACAAGTCGAGCAAACACGAGCTCGGACGCGGACAAACAAGACGAGCAGCAGGGAGACTTTGGAAAAGGAATTCCGTTTTGTGTCAGCCGCGTCATTTTGTTGTTCGGGGTTGAAAAGTTCAAATGACCCCTCCCCACCCGGCCCCCTGCACCCCACACCCACCCAGACCGTTTTGGGAAAAGTCACTCTCGCTTTGTGCAACCTCAAAGCTTCATTTTGAAGACAAATATGACTTGCTGGACTATTTCTGGCCTTTTTTTTTCATCCGACCTCGACTTCCCTTTCAAATGGAAAATCCCACACACAAAAAGCACATTTGTTCACTTAGATTCCACGAAAAGCGAGCAAAACAATTATTCAAGCTGTTATTAAAACATAATGGCATCTAAAAACTTACCTTACTTAAGAAATGTGCGTGTATATAAACATATCTGACATATAAGCTATACACAAAATGTCACGTTGTGAGATAACGTATAATATTGTTATAAAATATGGTCAAAAATATGTTTTTAAACTTTTCAAAAGTACATCCGAATCAGCTTTTTTTTATGGCCGAGTTGATCAACACACAACGAGTCGGACTTGGTAGATCATAACTCTCATGTTTCAATAAATATTTACAATTTTCCAAAATTATTTTTTGCACTTAAATGTAGAGTATATTTAGAATATATTTATATTATTTATATATTATATATATTATATTATTTATTATTATTACTGTCTATTGTGAGCGACCTGTGGTGCTGAATTTCCCCCAGGGATCAATAAAGTACGTTCTATTCTATTCTAAAACATAAACAAATTAAATATATAATTAGTGCGAGGCTAATTAATAATAGTGCAGCGGTGAAAAGATGATGATGTGAACATGAGTCAGTGACAAAATTAACATGTTATTTGTTTTTTTTATGCATATATCAATGAAATATTGCGAGGTAATATTGTTGAATAATAATATTGTTAAACTCATAAAAAGTAAGACGCTTGTGTGGATTCGTTGTTGGCATCGAGGCCTGTATCGGACATAGCCTGTTGTGAAATAAAAGTGTAATATTGTTGGGGAAAAAATCGATATTTTGTGTACACAAACATGACGTCATATAGCTGGGGTTATTTCTAATTTGGAAAAATTATAATGTTCATGTTGACGTCATCAAAAACAGAGCAATTGCAAAATGTTGTGAAATAAAAGTATGAAATCGTTAGAAAATCACTTGTGCGAGTATTAACGTGTCATTTTGGGGGGCTTTAAGGCCTGACATAGCTTAAAAAAATTGAATGTGAAAGTACGATTTTGTGGAAAAAAATGTTTTCGAACTTTTAGAAAGTCCTTAAGACACTTGTGTGTACAAATATGTCATTAACCTGACGTATTTTCGTTATATTTCGAGCTAACGAGAATATTGTTGAAGAGAAATGACAGTCATAATAAAACAACACACTTGTGTGAGTATAAACATGTCATTTTTTTTGGCAATGAAGACTGACGTCGTTTCAAAATTGCGATATAAAAGTAGGTCGCTAAAATAATAAGAAATATTGAAAAAAATTCAGAAGTATTTAGAATACTTGACATGATATAACTGCCGTAGAGGCTGTTTTAATGTTGTGAGGTGAAAGTGTGACATTAGTAAAGAAATGTTCAAGTCATAAAAATCATCGGCTTTTAGGCCTATATCTGCTTAAAATGTAATATGAAATAAAAGTACAATGAAATAATACTATTGTGTGTGTATAGCCATTTATTTTTTGGCATTGAGGCCTTTTCTGGCACAGCTTAAATATGAAATGTGAAAAAAAGTATGATATAAAATATAAAAAATAAGTTCCAAAGGTACACCTAAAATATACCTGTGTGTGTGTATATGTCAATATTAGATTTTAGGCCTCGGGCTTTGCTTTGAAAACATATATTGTCGTGTAATAATAGCATTGTTATCACTATATTCATAAAATAGTACACGAGAGACTTTGTGATGAACATGAAATATTTTTGACATTGTTCAGTTCAGTTCCAGTTTATTTGGAACATGCAATGTAATGCATCACACAATTCCACTTGTTTCATTACAGCGCGTCCGAAAAGGAGTAGGAAGAAGCAGAGTTTATTTAATCCTACCCCTTTTCATGCCATAGCAATTGTATCCAATTTCCTTGTTCTCTGTAACAGAACAGTGAACACATAAATAATAAATAAATAATATAACATAGTAAGCAAACAAATATTGAATACCTAAATAATCTTTGTCTTGATTGATTTTTGAGGCCTAAATATCTGGCAGCTATAATAAAGCCTACAGCAGATGATGTATATAATGTTATATTATTCAATGTATATATATAAAAAATATTTTAAGAGTAATAAGACACATACACATTTTCTGCATTGAGGCCTATATGTCGTAATATTGTGAAATAAATACACTAAATTACGTGTAAATATTGTTTGAAAACTTAAAAAATGGGTTTAAAACTGTTCAAAAGTTACTATGCCGTATATTGTTTTGGTCTTTTTCTTCCACACATCTCGTGCACAGTGACATGTTATTAAATATGACTACACATAAGAATAAGCAGTAGAGCTACTAACAGTGGGAAATATTGTTAAAGTAACTCAGACATGTAAACATTGTGGCCTATATGGCGAAAATTGCATGTTGTATTATTATTAAAGCAATATTAAACACGCATATATATATATATATATATATGTGTGTGTATGTGTATGTATATATATATATGTATGTATATATATATGTATGCATATATGTATGTATATATATATATGTATATATATGTATGTATGTATATATATATATATATATATGTATATATGTATGTATATATATATGTATGTACTGTATATATTTATATATATGTGTATATATGTATGTATATATATATGTATGTATGTATATATATGTATATATGTATGTATGTATGTATGTATGTATATATATATATATATATATATGTATGTATGTGTGTGTGTATATATATATATATATATATATATATATATATATACACAGTATATACAGTATATACAGTATATATATATATATATATATATACAGTATGTATGTATGTATGTATGTATGTATGTATGTATGTATGTATGTATGTATGTATGTATGTATGTATCTATAAGTATATATATATATGTGTGTGTGTATGTATTGTGATGTGTAAATATTGTTTTTAAAAACATACAAAATGGGTTTAAAACTTTTCAAAAGTTAAGACGTTTATTGTTCTGGTATTTTTCTTTCACACATCTCGTGCACAATGACATGTTATTAAATATAAGTACACTTGTGGAAGAATAAGAATAAGCAGTAGAGCGACTAACAGTGGGAAATATTGTTAAAGTAACTCAGACATGTAAACATTGTGGCCTATATGGCAAAAATGGCATGTTGTATTATTATTAAAGCAATATTAAACACATATATATATATATATGTGTGTGTGTGTGTATATATATATATATATATATATATATATATATATATATATATATATATATATATATATATATAATATGTATATATATATATAATATGTATGTGCGTGTGTGTGTGTATGTATCTAGAAGTATATATATATATGTGTGTATGTGTATGTGTGTGTGTATGTATCTATAAGTATATATATATATATGTGTGTGTATGTATTGTGACGTGTAAATATTGTTTTTAAAAACATAAATGGGTTTAAAACTTTTCAAAAATTTTTAAGCCGTATGTTCTTTTGGACTTTTTCTTCCACACATCTCGTGCACAATGTGCACAATGACATGATATTAAATGTAACTACACTAGTACAAGAATAGGCAGTAGAGCGACTAACAGTGGGAAATATTGTTAAAGTAACTCAGACATGTAAACATTGTGGCCTATGTGGTGAAATAAATGGCCATCCATCCATCCATTTTTTACCGCTTGTTCCTTTTGGGGTCGCAGGGGGCTGCTGAAGTCTATCTCAGCTGCATTCGGGCGGAAGGCGGGGTACACCCTGGACAAGTCGCCAACTCATCGCAGGAAAAAAAATAAATGGCATGCTGTATTATTATTAAAGCATTATTAAACATGTGTGTGTGTATATATATATATATACAG
>NC_084568.2:30172500-30177500 GCF_033978685.3 Nerophis lumbriciformis | reverse complement strand
GATGTTGTTTAATGGTTCTGTTTGGAGAGGGGGGGCATCGCGTCTCAACGGGCCGCCTCTGATGAGCGCGGGATCGGTGAGGAGACGTCGGGGTCAAAAGTTGAGGCGCGTCGCCGTCATCTGTTCGCCCGCAGCCTCATAATGGCGATCTGGACTCGCGCGCACAAAAGAGCGCATCGCTCAGGACTACATATGTTGCGCGTGCACTCCAGGTGAACCCACGCATGCTCGGTCACCCACACCCACCCACACCACACACCCACCCAACAAGATTGAGTAGCTGGCGTTTTATTATCGCGCTTGATTGGTGAATTTCCTTTGAATAAATTGCATTTGCATCGCGAGGATTGATACCCTCGACCCGGTCACCGCGTGACGGGAAGACCCACGCAGACCCCCCCCCCCACCCCCTCGAGCCCCAATGGCACCCCTTAAAAAACATTTAGCCCCTCTCGTCCTGCGCCGGCCTGAATAGGAGGACGCCTTTAGCGGCAACAGAAAGTGCGCAGATGTTTTCCCCTTTTGTGGCGCACAAAGACCGATTCGAAAGACATCGTTTTGTCCCGTTGATTTACTTTGATAGATATCGCGCACAAACGTCATTAATGGAGATGGGAATCTGACAAAACGTTGACAATAAAGGTGCTAAAAAAAAAAAATCGATTCAAATCTGAATTGCTATTATTGTTTATTTCGATTCCAAATGGATCTTTTTTTTTTTTTTTTTTTTTGAAGATTACATTTTTTGAAATACTTTTTTTTAATTTTTTTTTATTATCTACTCTAACTCGCTGTATTAGTTTTTGTCATTTCTAACCTGGCTTGAAAAGGTTTTATATATTTTTATGCTAAATAAAATGTTACTATATAGAATCGGTCTGAATTGAGAATCAATCAAATCGTCGCTCAGAGAATCGAAATCTGATCGTGAGTTTCTGTAAGATTCATATCCCGAAAAAAAAAATCTTTAAAGTGTGTCTTGATCTTTTAATCAATTCCAATCCGATTCATGGGGTGACGAGTCTATATGCAGAACTGAATCTCAATTTGAATCGATTGTCAATTCAACACCCGATTCATACTGATTCTTGAGACAACACCAGTCTCGATTCAAAACTATTCTCGATTCAAAATGATTCTTGAGACACCATTCTTGATTCAAAACGATTCTCGATTCAAACTGATTCTTGAGTCAACACCAGTCTGGATTCAAAATGATTCTCGATTCAAACTGATTCTTGAGACACCATTCCTGATTCAAAACGATACTTGATCCAAACTGATTCTTGAGACATCCTTCTCGATTCAAAACGATTCTCGATTCAAAACGATTCTCGATTCAAACTGATTCTTGAAACACCATTCCTGATTCAAAATGATACTTGATTCAAACTGATTTTTGAGACATCATTCTCGATTCAAAATGATTCTCAATTCAAAACGATTCTCGATTCAAACTGATTCTGGAGACACCATTCTCTATTCAAAACGATTCTCAATTCAAACTGATTCTTGAAACACCATTCCTGATTCAAACTGATTCTTGAAATATCATTCTTGATTCAAAAGGATTCTCGATTCAAACTGATTCTTGAGACAACACCATTTTTGGTTGTGAACGATTCTTGATTCAAACTGATTCTTGAGACAACACCATTCTCGATTCAAACTGATTCTCGAGACAACACCAGTCTTGATTCAAAATTATTCTCGATTCAAACTGATTCTTGCGAAAACACCAGTCTGGATTAAAAATGATTCTCGATTCAAACTGATTCTTGAGACACCATTCTTGATTCAAAACGGTTCTCAGTTCAAACTGATTATTGAGACACCATTTTTGATTCTAAACTATTCTCGATTCAAACTGATTCTTGATACACCGTTCTTGATTGTAAATGATTCTCGATTTAAACTGATTCTTGAGACAACACCATTCTCAATTCAAAATGATTCTCGATTCAAACTGATTATTGAGACACCATTCTTGATTGTAAATGATTCTCGATTTAAACTGATTCTTGAGACAACACCATTCTCAATTCAAAACGATTCTCGATTCAAACCGATTCTTAAGACAACACCAGTCTTCATTCAAAACAATTCTCGATTCAAACTGATTCTTGAGACAACACCATTCTCAATTCAAAACAATTCTTGATTCAAACTGATTCTTAAGACAACACCAGTCTTCATTCAAAACGATTCTCGATTCAAACTGATTCTTAAGACAACACCAGTCTTCATTCAAAACGATTCTCGATTCAAACTGATTCTTGAGACAACACCATTCTTGATTCAAAGCGATTCTCGATTCAAACTGCTTCCCGATTCAATACAATCTCGTTTCAACACTATCCTCAATTCAAACCGATTCTCAATTCAACACGATTCTCGAATCAAACCCATTTCTCGACCTAAAACGATTCTCGAGTCAAACTGATTATTCTGTAGATATGATCATAAAACCTCTTTAAAATACGTTACAAAATATTTTATTTTGGCTGCAATACAACCTAAAAACTTCATTTTTAACGAATCGATTCGGGATCCGATTCAAAATCGTAAATAATCGGAATCGTGATTCGGAGTTGAATTGATGTTTTCTGCGCTCCTCTGATTGACAACAAACTTAATATTCTATGAAATATGTACAGCAAAATTAAATAACATAGTACAGGTGTGTCCAAAGTGTGACCCGGGGGACATTTGTGGCCCGCAGCTCCAGTTTTGTTGGCCCAAAATAAAAAAAAAATAAAAATCAGTAAAAAAGTAAGCAAAAACACATAATGTAACAACAAAAGGCTACAATTTTGATACTAATAAATAATAAAACTTAATATTCTATGAAATATGTACAGCAAAATTAAATAACATAGTACAGGTGTGTCCAAAGTGTGACCCGGGGGACATTTGTGGCCCGCAGCTCCAGTTTTGTTGGCCCAAAATAAAAAAAAAATAAAAATCAGTAAAAAAGTAAGCAAAAACACATAATGTAACAACAAAAGGCTACAATTTTGATACTAATAAATAATAATACGCAAACAATAAAAAAACAAACATTTTTTTCATTTAATATGTGGGTTTTTGTTTTAGTATTTATTTTTTTGCAAAATAAAAAAATATATATCAGAATGGCCCCGCACCTATGAGACTTGTCAGTATGGACCCCCTATATATATATATATATATAAATAAGTAAAAAAAAAAAACATGCTGTCAGGCACAACACAGAGGTTTGCAGCGATTTGTTGATGAAGCATTAATTTATATTCTGTTGCTTTAATTAATCATTTGAGTGTCACTAATAGAAATAACAACAATTAAAATCCGGACCGCTTTAAAAAGGTGGACTTGGTCGCCTGCAATAGAACGTTGATGTGTTGTTGATGTGTGGCCACCATAAACAAAACAGTTTTTAGTATCATTATTATTGTATCTCATTTGTATTCAAAAGTATGAGTATCATGTTGATGATGTGCATTTATTAGACAAAAATAATCAAGCAGAAAAATGGTTTATTTCAACTATTTACTTTCTTTTACTTTTTTTGTGTTTAATCGATGACATTACTAACATAATCCATACATGCATCATGTGAGGTCATTTATTTGATATTAATACAACATAAAATATAATTTTTATTCCCACTAAAAAACAATAATTTTCCAGATGACACAATTTCGTTGCAGCAAACATTTTTTTCCCTGCGTGTTTTTCCCCCCCACACATAACACCACTTAATATTTCATAGTCCACGTGTTTTCGTAAAGACGTGACGCACGTGTTCCAGAATCCTTGGCACACACACCTTGCCTGCAGAAGCACATTCATTATGATCATGCGCAGACAAGGGACCTTGTGTGCGGAGCCACCTGCGATCGGTCACTATCGCCGCAGCACTTCACTCATAATCCAAATGTACAGTAAGCTGTCAGTGCACCTGATGAATGTGACCTCGCAACGATCCACGCAACGCGCACGCGCTGCATGCCTCGCTTGATCTGCAGCCGCTTTGTTGTTGTTGTTGTTGTTGGATGAAAGAGGCAACAAGGTGCGTTCAAGTGCGCTGGTTAATTGGGGTGTTTAATGAGTCCTGAGACGTGCACCTTGCAGGCCTCGCTTGAACTGATTGTTTTTGAAGTGCATGAGGAAAAGTGACATTAAGGCCCGTGTTTGAACAAACGTTTTCTTCTAATGGATACAAACCTGCAATTATTTTCCTGCTTTGCATGTGTTCAAAATATGTTTTTACCTGCAGTGGACATTTTTGCAAAATATAACACTTTTTATTTCCAGAATGTGCAACATAAAAAAACAACTCACTTTTTCGTGTAGGATCTGGTCCCATTTTAAAAGCATTCCTCACATTTGGAGATTAAAGTATGTCTTTATTATGAAAGCTTTGTTTGACACTGAATTCATGTAACTGAATTTTTTTTTTTGCGTTTGAATTTTGTGAACGGAATCAAAGCGAGAGGGACAAGCAGTAGAAAATGGGTGGAAATTATGCTGACAATTTCATTGAAAACAAAAACTAGTGTTTCAAAATTCACAGTATAAACATTCAGTGTGAAAAAAAAAATCAGTGTAAAAAGAATAATAATCAGTGTCTAAAAATTCAGTGTAAAAAAACATTGTTTTTAAATCAATGGAAAAAAATTCTGTATAACAAAAAACAGTGTATATAATAAATAATAATAATAAAATATATACTAAAAAAAATACATATACAGTATATATAAATGTCCACTGCAGTAGACATTAGTTTTTGTTCTCCCCCCCCCTATGAAAGTCACATGTAAACATTTTTTTTTTTTAAATAATAAAAAAAAAAAAATCCATCCATTTCCTACCGCTTGTCCCTTTCGGGGTGTGGACAAAAAGGTTGATTTGACCTAGATTGCCACATTTTGTAAAAGTGTAAAAAAAAAATTCACTGTAAAAAATAAAGTGTATAAAAATTAAGTGTAAAAACATTCAGCGTATAAAAAATGAGT
>NC_084568.2:30100000-30167500 GCF_033978685.3 Nerophis lumbriciformis | reverse complement strand
GCCTGGCCGGCGAGGTGTACCCCGGCGTGGCGAAGGGCAAAGAGCCGGTGGTCTACCCCTGGATGAAGAAGGTCCACGTCAACTCCGGTGAGTCGAGGAGCCTGCAGGCAAGGAGCGTTTTTTTTTTGGTGGCTGCGATTTACGAGGAGGGAGCAGCGGGGTCGGTAATTAAGGACCCTCGTAAATTTTATTGCCTGTCGGGGCTTTGTCGCGTCTTAACCCCGACTGGAGCGCAGCCAAGCCCCGCTGTTTGCTCGCCGCGTAAAAGCCGAGCCACCACGCAAGGTGCTTTTATTGTTATTTTTCAACCATTTTCTTAACATCTCTGCACCCCCCCCCCTCCCCTTTAACCCCCCCTCCCCCCTACCCACCCACCCACCCCCCGTCCCCACCCGTCAGTCAATGCCAGCTACACCGGGGGAGTGCCCAAGAGGTCCCGCACTGCCTACACCCGCCAGCAGGCTCTGGAGCTGGAGAAGGAGTTCCACTTCAACCGCTACCTGACGCGGCGCCGACGCGTGGAGATCGCCCACACCATGTGCCTGTCCGAGCGCCAGGTGAAGATCTGGTTCCAGAACCGCCGGATGAAGTGGAAGAAGGAGCACAAGCTCCCCAACACCAAGATCCGCTCCAGCTCGGCCTCCGCGTCCACGCAGCAGCAGCAGCAGATGAAAGCGGGCCAGCAGCTGGTGCCCACGCCGTGCTCCGTGGGTCTATAGTGCACCTTTTACCCCCCTCACACTCAACCCAGACTGAGATGGCAAAGAACAGGCGGATTTCAAACGGACCGAGTCAATATTTTGCTGTTATCTGCCGCCCAGAATTCCACTCCCCGCTCGTCTCGCCTTCAGCTTGTTGTTATTATTATTATAATATTATTATTATTATTATTATTATTACCAATGAAGGATTACGCACATGGATCAAAACAAGGTAGCATTAGAAATATTTTGTCCTATTTTTCCCCCCCACGGAGGATTATAATATACTTGAAAGTTATGATTTTTTTTTTTTTGTATAGTAGTCAGTCACATAGCGTGTGTGTGTGTGCGTGTGTGTGTGTGTTGAATGTTTCGTGCAGGTGACACGGCCCCCACACCGTAATGTACATAAAGACACGTGATCCACGAAGGCACAATAAGGAACAAAAAAGCATTTACACTCATATAGTTGTTTGTCGTGCACGTCTTTTCTCCACTGTGGACTCGTGCTCGTGCGTCCTTCCTTCCTTCTTCTTGTCGTCTTTTTTCCCCCCACCCGAAAAAACTGTGAACGCTCCGTGTGTGTGTTCGTGTCGTCTCCTAGTGACGTGTCGTGTAGACTGAATATGTCCCTGTGAAATAAACGTGTACTTCACTTCTGCAAGGCTGGACGTGGGTTTTGAGTATTCGGCACGTGGCGTGCGCAACGAGCCGTGCGTAAAAGTCCATTTTGGAAGAAAAAAAACAAACAAAAAACTACTGTACTAATTTTTATAAATTCAAACAAATACTCACTACGATTTCATATAATTTAGGGAAATTAAATGGATTGGAATTAATAATGCAAAATATTTCTTACTGCAGACTCTATTTTTCAATCTTGGTCATATCTTCTGGGATAGAACTAATTTATTTTTCATATTTTCCCTTCTGTCGGTGTTACTTTCACATAAAAAAAACAAATCTCTTGTCAATGTCACAAATTACAAGGTAAAAATATCCTTCCTGTGCATAACGCAGATGATATTTGTCAGAGTGGGCGTAAAAACACTCCTATTATGCAGGGCACATTTTTGTTTGCTCTATTTTTTTGTCACATTTAAAAAAAAAAAGAGGCTTTGTCGTGCAAAACACAAACGCCCACTCCAGTGGACATTTTTTTTTTGGTCTCTTTATTTTGTCACACTTACAAATTTTAGGTAAAAAAATGGCAGAGTTGTGCAAAAACACGTGACAAATTCCAAGGGGGTGGGATGTAACCCTGTTATGCAAAACATAATGTCCACTGCAGTAGACATTAGTTTTTATTATTTTCCACCTCTGTCAAAGCAGTTACACATAATAAATAAATAAATGAAAAAAAAAAAAAATATATATATTTTTAATTTATTTTTATATATTTTATAGTTATTTTTACTGTTATACAAAACACCGTAGTGGATGTTTGTTTTGGGGCTAAAAAGTGTGTGTGTGTATATGTATATATATATATATATACATATGTTTATACATATGTGTGTATATATATATATATATATGTGTTTATATATATGTGTATATATATATATATATATATATATATATATATATATATATATATATATATATATATGTTTATATATATATGTGTATATATATATATATATATATATATATATGTGTATGTCCACTGCAGTAGACATTAGTTTTTGTTCTTTTCCCCTCTATCAAAGTGACATATTTAAAATAAAATAAAAAAATAAAAAATATTAAAACAGAAACAAAACAATTATATATATATATATATATATATATATATATATATATATATATATATATATATATATATATATATATATATATATATATATATATATATATATATATATATAATTATTGTTTTGGATAACTGTTTTGGGGCTAATCCTTTTGAGCAGTTACAAAAAAATAAATAAATAAATAAATATATATATATATATATATATATATATATATATATATATATATATATAATCGAGCAGATACACATTTAAAAAATAATAAAAAAACAAATAATATATATATATATATATATATATATATATATATATATATATATATATATATATATGTATATGTATATATATATATATATATATATGTATATATATATGTATATGTATATGTGTGTATTTTCCCCTCTATCAAAGTTACATATTAAAAAAACAACAACAATATTACTGTAATGCAAAACACTGTAGTGGATTTTTGTTTGGAGGCTAATCCTTTTTACCAGAGTTACATTTAAACATACAGTATACTCTGGCATGCAAAGCACAAATGTCCACTGCAAAGGACACTGCAGGTTCTGATGAGGAAATAGAAAAATAATTCATCTTTGAACCCATAAACGTCAGCTATATTTTTGGTCTATTCCCTTTTTTCAGAGTTACACATGCATAAAGTCCACCCCACAAATGTTCACTGAAGTGGACATTAGTTTTTGTTCTATTCACTTCTGTCAGTTACACAGTTAGAAAAATACCCCTGTGGACATTTGTTTGTTATTACACATTTCAGAAACAATATACCCCTATTATGCAGAACACATACGTCCACTGCAGTGGACGTTTGCTATTCCCTTCTGCCAGTGACACATTTTGAAAGGAAACAACACCATATATCCCTCCACGTCCACTGTAAAGGACGCTGCAGGTCCTCACTGGAAGATGTCTTTTCTCTGGCGACACCTTCACAAACCCAAATGGTCAAACAGGTCCCTCCTGGCCCCCGGATTGTTTTCCCCGGCCCCGACGAGGCGACCCGGGCCCCTCTGAGTGCACCAGAGTGTGAGTGTTGCTCCCTACCTGCTACATCCAAACAATGACGGGTTCAAGCAGGGGACACGCCGCACTCGGACCAATCAGCAGTCGGCGGCCCTTCTGGCGACCCCTGACCTCTCGACACACACAACGTTCAGACCATACATCAGCGCCGAGACCCCCGAGAGTCTTTTCTTCTGCCGGCACATTGACCCCGGGGACGAGCAAAAAAAGAGCGCGTTTGAAGGTGTGAACGTGAATTCAAAAGGCTGGGAATTAAATCCCTGCTTAAATTAATGCAGAACTCACCTTTCTCATCACAACTATGCTCGGCCTCTTACAAGCCGGCGTCCACTGCGGTGGACGTTTGCGTTTGACATTCCAAAAGTTCTCAGCAGCTCCTCGCCGTGCAGAAGACGGCGCCGAGCGTGAGTGACGGCCATTTTGGCGCAGAGTCCGCGAAAAAGCTCCATCACAATTTTCAAGTCATTTGCCAAGCGAGGTCACTTCCAATGTGCTGAAATTTTAATTTGCTCATTGGTGTGGCTCGTTGAATAATGAATGCCCCGCGGGGTTAGAAATAGACGAGGAGAATGTGCCTTATTTTCATTTGACGGGATCCTCTTCAGGGCGCCAGTCGCTGTCTTCTGCTCCTCGCTTGACCCGTCATGGCTTGTAAGTACTTTGTGTGTTTGTGCACTGACTTTTACACAAACTTAACCTTTGTTGCAGTTCATATCTTGCATTAGTTGTTAGGAAGCAACATTTAGTTGAAAAAAACCCTCAAATTTAAGCTATTGACAACCAGCGTCCACTGGAGTGGACATTTGTGTTTGCACAACAGGCCTATTTTATTTATTTTTTAATCTAAAATGCGTAACTGACAAGAAAAATTAGCCAACATATAATTTTCTTCTTTTTTGCACAGAAGGGCTGTTTTCTTTATTTCTTATTTTATTTTTTTTAGAACAAAACACATGTCCACTGTACTGGACAATGGGAAAGGTAACTTTATCGTTTTAGGCACCATTTAGCCTCCCTAACACCGGCGTCCACTACAGTGGACCTTTACGAACATGCTGTTGTTTCATTTGGTTGATAAGAGTCGAACAAAAGTAATAATAAACGATAGCGGACAAAAGTCAATTTATGTTTTGTGCAATTTTTTTCTAAATGTGTAACTATGACAAAGAAAATAGACCAAAAACAAAAGTCCACTGTGGTGGACATTAGTGTTTTGCACAATAGGTCTATTTTTTTTCACCTAAGATGTGTAACTGTGTCAAAATAGATAGACCCAAAAACAAATGTCCACTAGAGTGGACATTTGTGTTTGCACAACAGCCCTTTTTTAATTTATTTTTTAATCTAAAATGTGTAACTGACAAGAGACATTGACCAAAATCACATTTTCTTGTGTTTTGCACAGCAGGGCTGTTTATTTTTTATTTTATTTTTTTAAGAACAAAACACATGTCCACACAATGGGAAAGGTAACTTTATCGTGTTAGGCGCCATTTTGCCTCCCTAGTACCAGCGTCCACTACAGTGGACCTTTACGAACATGATGTTTCATTTGGTTGAGAAGAGTCGAACAAAATAAATAATAATCGATAGCGAACAAAAGTCAATTGATGTTTTGTGCAAATTTTTTCTAAATGTGTAACTATGACAAAGAAAATAGACCAAAAACAAAAGTCCACTGTGGTGGACTTTAGTGTTTTGCACAATATAACTTATTTTTTTTCATCTAAGATGTGTAACTGTGTCAAAATAGATAGACCCAAAAACAAATGTCCACTGGAGTGAACATTTGTGTTTGCACAACAGGCCTATTTTATTAAAAAATTTGTATCTAAAATGTGTAACTGACAAGAGAAATGGACCAAAATCACATTTTCTTGTGTTTTGCACAGCAGGTCTGTTTATTTTTTTTTATTTTTTATTTTTAGAACAAAACACATGTCCACTATAGTGGACAATGGAAAAGGTAACTTTATCGTTTTAGGCGCCATTTAGCCTCCCTAGTACCAGCGTCCACTACAGTGGACCTTTACGAACATGATGTTTCATTTGGTTGAGAAGAGTCGAACAAAATAAATAATAATCGATAGTGAACAAAAGTCAATTGATGTTTTGTGCAAATTTTTTCTAAATGTGTAACTATGACAAAGAAAATAGACCAAAAACAAAAGTCCACTGTGGTGGACTTTAGTGTTTTGCACAATATAACTTATTTTTTTTCACCTAAGATGTGTAACTGTGTCAAAATAGATAGACCCAAAAACAAATGTCCACTGGAGTGAACATTTGTGTTTGCACAACAGGCCTATTTTATTAAAAAATTTGTATCTAAAATGTGTAACTGACAAGAGAAATGGACCAAAATCACATTTTCTTGTGTTTTGCACAGCAGGTCTGTTTATTTTTTTATTTTTTTATTTTTTAGAACAAAACACATGTCCACTATAGTGGACAATGGAAAAGGTAACTTTATCGTTTTAGGCGCCATTTAGCCTCCCTAGCACCGGCGTCCACTACAGTGGACCTTTACGAACATGCTGTTGTTTCATTTGGTTGATGAGAGTCGAACAAAAGAAATAATAAACGATAGCGGGCAAAAGTCAATTTATGTTTTGTGCAATTTTTTTCTAAATGTGTAACTATGACAAAGAAAATAGACCAAAAACAAAAGTCCACTGTGGTGGACATTTGTGTTTTGCACAATAGGACTATTTTTTTTTCACCTAAGATGTGTAACTGTGTCAAAATAGATAGAAACAAAAACAAATGTCCACTGGAGTGGACATTTGTGTTTGCACAACAGGCCTTTTTTAATTTATTTTTTAATCTAAAATGCGTAACTGACAAGAGAAATTAACCAAAATCAAATTTTCTTCTTTTTTGCACAGAAGGGCTGTTTTTTTTTGTTTTTTTTAGAACAAAACACATGTCCACTATAGTGGACAATGGGAAAGGTAACTTTAGCGTTTTAGGCACCATTTAGTCTCCCTAGCACCGGCGTCCACTACAGTGGACCTTTACGAACATGATGTTGTTTCATTTGGTTGATAAGAGTCGAACAAAAGAAATAAACGATAGCGGACAAAAGTCAATTTATGTTTTGTGCAAATTTTTTCTAAATGTGTAACTATGACAAAGACAATAGACCAAAAACAAAAGTCCACTGTGGTGAACATTAGTGTTTTGCACAATAGGACAATTTTTTTTCACCTATGATGTGTAACTGTGTCAAAATAGATAGACCCAAAAACAAATGTCCACTAGAGTGGACATTTGTGTTTGCACAACAGGCCTATTTTATTTATTTTTTTTTAATCTAAAATGTGTAACTGACAAGAGAAATTGACCAAAATCACATTTTCTTGTGTTTTGCACAGCAGGGCTGTTTTTTTTTTGTGGTTTATTTAGAACAAAACACATGTCCACTGTAGTGGACAATGGGAAAAGTAACTTTATCGTTTTAGGCGCCATTTAGCCTCCCTAGCACCGGCGTCCACTACAGTGGACCTTTACAAACATGCTGTTGTTTCATTTGGTTGATGAGAGTCGAACAAAAGAAATAGTAAACGATAGCGGACAAAAGTCAATTTATGTTTTGTGCAAATTTTTTCTAAATGTGTAACTATGACAAAGAAAATAGACCAAAAACAAATGTCCACTGGAGTGGACATTTATGTTTGCACAACAGGCCTATTTATTTATTTTTTTATTCTAAAATGTGTAACTGACAAAAGAAATTGACCAAAATCACATTTTCTAGTGTTTTGCACAGCAGGGCTGTTTTAAATTTTTTTTTTTTTTTAAAAGAACAAAACACATGTCCACTGTAGTGGACAATGGGAAAGGTAACTTTATCGTTTTAGGCGCCATTTAGCCTCCCTAGCACCGGCGTCCACTACAGTGGACCTTTACAAACATGATGTTGTTTCATTTGGTTGATAAGAGTCGAACAAAATGAATAATAAACGATAGCCGACATGTGTGTTCTGCACAACAAAACTAGTTTCTACCCTGCGGGATTTGTAACTCGGACAAATCTCCATTTGTGTTTTGCACAACAAAGTCATTTAAAAAAAAAAAGTGTAACTAAGACAAAATAAATAGACCAAAAACAAGTGTCAGTGGAGTGGACGTTTGTGGTTTCGCATTATAGCGCCATTTTTAACCCCGCCAAAATGTGTAACTCGGACAAATCTCTATTTGTGTTTTGCACAAGGATATACATTTAAAAAAAGTGTACTCTGATGAAAGAAAAAGACCAAAAACAAAAGTCCACTTCAGTGGACATTTGTGTTTTACATAGCAGCACTATTTTCCAGCCCTTTAAATTGTGTAACTGACAAAATTCTATTTGTGTTTTGCACAAGGCAATTTATTTCTAAATGTGTAATTCCGTAAAAGACCAAAAGCTGTGGTGGACAATTTGTGTTTTACATAGTAGGGCTATTTTTTTGCCCAAATTGTGTAACACAGCCAAATTAAACCGAACACACACAAATGTCCTTGTGTTTGGCATAGCAGGGCCAGTTTTATATCTGAAATGTGTAACTCTGACAAATAAATAAGCCAAAAACAAGTGTCCAATGGAGTGGACGTTTGTGTTTTGCACAAAAGGGCTATTTTTAACCCCCTGAAATTTGTAAATCTGACAAAAGTCCATTTGTGTTTTGCCCAAGGCAATTCATTTGTTTTTCTAAATGTGCAACTCTGACAAAAGAAAGAGACCATTAATGTCCACTGGGGTGGACGTTTGTGTTTTGCACAACATGGCTATTTTTTGCCCAAATTTTGTAACGCAGACAAAATAAACCGAACAAAAACAAATGTCCTTGTGTTTTGCACAAGAGGGCTATTTTTATATCTGAAGTGTGTAACTCGACATAATAAATAGACCACAAACACATTTGTGTTTTGCACAAAAAGCTATTAAAAAAAAAAAAAAAAGTGTGACAAATAAATACACCAAAAACAAATGTCAACTGAAGTAGACGTTTATGTTTTGCTCAACAGGACTATTTTTAACCTCCTGAAATTTGTAACTCTGACAAAAACACATTTGTGTTTTGCACAACAAAGCTATTTAAAAAAAAGTGTAACTCTGACAAATAAATAGACCAAAAACAAATGTCAACTGGAGTGGACATTTGTGTTTTGCACATTAGGGCTATTTTGTTCACCCGAAATGTGTAACTGTGTCAAAATAAATAGACCAAATGACAAATGTCCACCCCATTTAAAAAAAAAAATGTAACTCTGACAAATAAATAGGCCTATAACAAGTGTCCACTGAAGTGGACGTTTGTGTTTTAAACAGTACGGACATTTTTTAACCCCCTGAAATGTGTAACTCTGACAAAAGTAAATTTATGTTTTGCGCAATTTTTTTTTGTGTGTAATTATGACAAAGAAAATAGACCAAAAACAAAAGTCCACTGTGGTGGACATTTGTGTTTTGCACAATAGGACTATTTTTTTTCACCTGAGATGTGAAACTATGTCAAAAGAAATAGACCCCCCCAAAAAATGTCCACTAGGGTGGACGTTTGTGTTTTGTCTTTACAAAAGTCCATTTGTGTTTTGCCCAAGACAACTATTTTTTTTTTCTAAATTTGTAACTCTGTAAAAGAAAATAGAGCAAAACAAAAGTCCACTGGGGTGGACGTTTGTGTTTTGCACAACATGGCTATTTTTTGCCCAAATTGTGTAACGCAGACAAAAGGAACTGTACAAAGACAAATGTCCTTGTGTTTTGCACAATAGGACTATTTTTTTCACCTAAGATGTGTACCTGTGTCAAAAATGAATACAAAATAAAAAACCTTTGGGTTTTGCACTACAAGGCTATTTTTGCCCACACTGTGTAATGCAAACAAAATAAACCAAACAAAAACCAACGTCCTTGTGTTTTGCACAACATGGCTATTTTTATTTCTGAAATGTGTAACTCTGACAAATAAATAGACCAAAAACAAGTGTCCACTGGAGTGGACGTTTGTGTTTTGCACAACAGGGCTATTTTTATTTCTGAAATGTGTAACTCTGACAAAAGAAATAGACCAAAAACACATTTGTGCTTTGCACAACAAAGCTATTTAAAAAAAAAAAAGGATAACTCTGACAAATATTTAGACCAAAAACAAAAGTCCACTGGAGTGGATGTTTATGTTTCGCACAATATGACTATTTTTGCTCACCTGAAATGTATAACTGTGTCAAAATAGAATGTCCACCCTATTTCTTAAAAAAAAGTGTAACTCTGACAAATAAATAGCCAAAAACAAGTGTCCACTGGAGTGGACGTTTGGGTTTTGCACAACATGGGTATTTTTTGCCCAAATTGTGTAAAGCAGACAAAAGAAACCGAACAAAAACAAATGTCCTTGTGTTTTGCACAATAGTACTATTTTTTTCACCTGAGATGTGTAACTGTGTCAAAATAATTACACCCAAAAACAAATGTCCACTTGGGTGGACGTATGTGTTTTGCATAACATTGCCATTTTTTGCCCAAATTGTGTAACACAGACAAAATAAACGGAAACAAAAAACAAATGTCCTTGTGTTTTGCACATCAGGGCTATTTTTATTTCTGAAATTTGTAACTCCGACAAAGGAAAGTGTCCACTGGAGTGGACGTTTGTGTTTTGCACAATAGCGCTATTTTTAACCCCCTGAAATATATAGCTCTGACAAAAGCCAATTTGTGTTTTGCGCAAGACAATTTTTATTTTTTCCAAAATGTTTAACTGTGACAAAGAAAAATACCAAAAACAAATTTCCACTGGGTTGGACATTTGTGTTTTGCACAATTGGACTATTTCTTCACCTGAAATATGTAACTGTGTCAAAATAAATAGACTCAAAAACAAATGTCCACTGGGGTGGACGTTTGTATTTTGCACAACATGGCTATTTTTTGCCCAAATTGTGTAACGCACAACAGGGTTATTTTTATTTCTGAAATAAAACAAGTGTCCACTGTAGTGGGCATTTGTGTTTTGGACACTAAGGCTATTTTTTGCCCAAATTGTGTAACGTACAACAGGGTTATTTTTATTTCTGAAATAAAACAAGTGTCCACTGTAGTGGGCATTTGTGTTTTGGACACTAAGGCTATTTTTAACCCCCTGAAATGTGTATCTCTGACAAAAAGTCAATTTGTGTTTTGCCCAAGGCAATTAATTGTTTTTTCTAAATGTTTAACTCTTTAAAAGAAAAAATACCCCAAAAAAATGTCCACTGGGATGGACGTTTGTATTTTGCACAACATGGCTATTTTTTTGCCCAAACTGTGTAAGGCAGACAAAATGAACCGAACAAAAACAAATGTCCTTGTGTTTTACATAGCAGGGCTATTTTTATTTCTGAAATGTTTAACTCTGACAACAGGAATACACCAAAAACAAGTGTCCACTGAAGTGGACGTTTGTGTTTTGCACACTAGGGCTATTTTTAACACCCTGAAATGTGTAACTCTGACAAAAGTCCATTTGTGTTCTGCCCAAGGCAATTAATTTTTTGTTCTTAAATGTGTAACTCTGTAAAAGAAAATATACCGAAAAAAAATGTCCACTGGGGTGGACGTTTGCGTTTTGCACAACATGGCTATTTGTTTGCCCAAATTGTGTAGCGCATACAAAAAAACCCGAACAAAAACAAATGTCCTTGTGTTTTGCACAATAGGACTATTTTGTTTCACTTTAGATGTGTAACTGTGTCAAAATAAATAGATCTCAAAGCAAATGTCCACTGTAGTGGACGTTTGTGTTTTGCACAACATGACTATTTTTTTGCCCAAATTGTGTAACGCAGACAAAAGAAACCGAACAAAAGCAAATGTCTTTGTGTTTTGCACAACGGGGCTATTTTAATTTCTGAAATGTATAACTATGACAACAGAAAAAGACCAAAAACAAGTGTCCACTGGAGTGGACGTTTGTGTTTTGCACACTAGGGCTATTTTTAACCCCCTGAAATGTGTAACTCTGACAAAAGTCCATTTGTGTTTTGCCCAAGGCAATTAATTTTTTGTTCCAAATGTGCGACTGTAAAAGAAAATATCCCAAAAACAAATGTCCACTTGGGTGGACGTTTGTGTTTTGCACAACATGGCTATTTGTTTGCCCATATTGTGTAGCGCATACAAAAGAAACCGAACAAAAACAAATGTCCTTGTGTTTTGCACAATAGGACTATTTTGTTTCACCTTAGATGTGTAGCTGTGTCAAAATAAATACACCCACAAACAAATGTCCACTGGGGTGGACGTTTATGTTTGGCACAACATGGCTATTTTCCCCCCCAAATTGTGTAGCGCATACAAAAGAAACGGAACAAAAACAAATGTCCTTGTGTTTTGCACAATAGGGCTATTTTGTTACACCTTAGATGTGTAGCTGTGTCAAAATAAATACACCCAAAAACAAATGTCCACTGGGGTGGATGTTTGTGTTTTGCACAACATGGCTATTTTTTTTTGCCCGAATTGTGTAACACAGACAAAAGAAACCGAACAAAAACAAGTGTCCGTGTGTTTTGCACAACATAGCTATTTTTATTTCTGAAATGTGTAACTCTGACAGCAGAAATAGATCAAAAACAAGTGTCCACTGGAGTGGACGTTTGTGTTTTGCACACTAGGGCTATTTTTAACCCTCTGAAATTTGTAACTCTGACAAAAGTCCATTTGTGTTTTGCCCAAGGCAATTAATTTTTGTTCCAACTGTGTAACTCTGTAAAAGAAAATATACCAAAAACAATAGTCCACTGGTTTGTCACAATAAGGCTATTTCTAACCCCCTGATATTTTTTTACCTTCGACAAACGAATGTGTCCACTGGAGTGGACGTTTGTATTTTGCACAGTAGGGCTATTTTTAACCCCCTAAAATTTGTAACTTTGACAAAAGTCCATTTAAGTTTTGCACACAGGACTATTTCTCCACCTGAAATGTGTATTTTTTGGTTCTAAATGTGTAACTCTGTAAAAGAAAATATACCAAAAACAAATGTCCACTGGGGTGGACGTTTGTGTTTTGCACAACATGGCTATTTGTTTGCCCGTATTGTGTAGCGCATACAAAAGAAACCGAACAAAAACAAATGTCCTTGTGTTTTGCACAACACGGCTATTTTTAATTCTGAAATAAGAATAGACCAAAAACAAGTGTCCACAGGAGTGGACGTTTGTGTTTTGCACACTAGGGCTATTTTTAACCCCCTGAAATGTGTAACTCTGACAAAAGTCTTGTGTTTTGCCCAAGGCAATTATTGTTTGTTCTTAAATGTGTAACTCTGTAAAAGAAAATATACCAAAAACAAATGTCCACTGGGGTGGACGTTTGTGTTTTGCACAACATGGCTATTTGTTTGCCCATATTGTGTAGCGCATACAAAAGAAACCGAACAAAAACAAATGTCCTTGTGTTTTGCACAACACGGCTATTTTTAATTCTGAAATAAGAATAGACCAAAAACAAGTGTCCACGGGAGTGGACGTTTGTGTTTTGCACACTAGGGCTATTTTTAACCCCCTGAAATGTGTAACTCTGACAAAAGTCTTGTGTTTAGCCCAAGGCAATTATTGTTTGTCCTTAAATGTGTAACTCTGTAAAAGAAAATATACCAAAAACAAATGTCCACTGGGGTGGACGTTTGTGTTTTGCACAACATAGCTATTTTCTTGCCCAAATTATGTAGCGCATACAAAAGAAACCGAACAAAAACAAATGTGCTTGTGTTTTGCACAACACGGCTATTTTTAATTCTGAAATAAGAATAGACCAAAAACAAGTGTCCACGGGAGTGGACGTTTGTGTTTTGTACACTAGGGCTATTTTTAATCCCCTGAAATGTGTAACTCTGACAAAAGTCCATTTGTGTTATTTTTTTGTTCTTAAATGTGTAACTCTGTAAAAGAAAATATACCAAAAACAAATGTCCACTGGGGTGGACGTTTTGTGTTTTGCACAACATAGCTATTTGTTTGCCCATATTGTGTAGCGCATACAAAAGAAACCGAACAAAAACAAATAGGACTATTGTGTTTCACCTTAGATGTGTAACTGTGTCGAAATAAATACACCCAAAAACAAATGTCCACTGGGGTGGACGTTTGTATTTTGTACAATAGGGCTATTTTTAACCCCCTGACATTTGTAACTCTGACAAAAGTCAATTTAAGTTTTGCACACATTTTTTTCTAATATGTGGAACTATGACAAATAAAATACACGTTTGTGTTTTGCACAACATGGCTATTTTTTTGTCCAAATTGTGCAACGCAGACAAAAGAAACCCAACAAAAACAAATGTCCTTGTGTTTTGCACAACACGGCTATTTTTATTTACGAAATGTGTCACTCTGACAACATAATTAGACCAAAAACACATTTGTGTTTTGCACAACGAGCCCCCCCCCCCCCCCAAAGATTTGTGACTCTGACAAATTGGTGCTATTTTGGGGCAAATGAAATCGACCAAAAATAAATGTCCACTGTAGAGGACGCTGGCTATCAGGAGGTTCTATAAAAAAACACATTTTAAAACATTTTAATTAATTTATTATATATTTTAGCAACCTAAAGTACACTAAATCGATTTAGGTAGTGAAAAATAGGCCTTCAAATAATCATAATGGGTGTACTAAGAAATGTGTGAGTGACACTTTACGTCCGATGTGTTTATTTGACATGAGCAGAGGCACTAAGAGGAACTCTCGGGCGTCCAAAAAGTTGTCAGGACAACTCCAATTGAAAGGTCCAAAGAAGAAGTCCACACAATAGAGACGCGTGAATGATTCACGTCTCGTCCTCGGGGCAGAAAGCAGCCTGCGTGCTTCCTATTATATGAATTATTATGGCTGCATTAGTTTGCTCACCTTTTGACCTTGGGCTTTGTAAAACATCAGCAAACATGAAATATGTGTGACGAGCAACACAAACAGCAAATTCAACTTTATTGGTCGGAAAGGAGCACCCTGCACGCGTGTGCGCGTATATCACTTCGCAGACAGGCCTATCTTCTACTCCGCTGCCTGTTCAAAGGCGCATGTCAACATTCATGAACACTACACTCCCGGCTTCTCGCCGACACGATAAGAAAAGCTTGAAATCCAGCAACTGGACTCCTAGTGCGCGTTGAAACGTCCCTTTTTTTGGGTCTTGCGCACCCAAAACAAACTCGCCACTAAAGAGTCAGCCCGGGTCACGGAAAAGTTCACGTGTGCTGCCAAAAAGTCTCGCAATCTGTGAATCACGGAGCAAATAAAAAATATTACCGAAGCAAGCATCCAAATAAGTCAGTTCATCCGTGCGTAAAAGCCGCGTCCTTCGTGCGTAAAAGAAGAATTCTGCCGCTCCCGTCCGTGCCTTTTTTTTTTTTTAAGTTTACTGCTCAACTTCGGGAAGACACACAAAAGGGGGGTGGGGTGGGGAGTGGGGAGGGAGTATGCACCCCCCACCCCCACCCGTCAGTGATTAATAGTTCTGGTGGGATTTTTCCACGCCCGCTTCTCGGTGTTGACTGAAAACAAGCGCCAAACAGTGCCGAGATGCAGAGAAAGAGAGAGAGGGAGACTTCCGGCGTTGTCTTTTGGAGCTTTTTAGGGAGTTCCGGGGCGCCAGATGAGTCCCACGATGGCACACTGCGCGTGGAGTATCCAATATGTCGTCCAATAATAAAAAAAAACAACTCGGGCATCACCCTGTGCTTTGAATATGCTGCACATATCAGAGCGTGGGGGCGACACTGAGTCGTAATGTTCCACACATAACATCCAGAACCAGTGGGGGGTGTCACAGAACCCGTTTTTCACTGCCTCCCTCCATTAATGATTCACAGCCTCAAATAAAAGGATTTAAGTTGACGTCGCGTCATGTGACGGCTCCGGTGTGCTCGCTGTGATGCGTGGAAAGGGCTCCTCGGTGTTTGGCGCTTAGGGAGGAGGTGCAGGGGGAAAGGAGCTAATAAGAGAAACGCTGCTTTTTTTTTATGTGTGTGCTGTGCGCGCGCGCGCGCGAGTCCGTGTGTGGATGTATTACACGGGTGTCACGGACGGATATGTTTTTCCACGCGCAGAGAGCCCGAGCTTTGGGAGGATGGATTTTATTTTGAGGTATTTCCGCCGATTGTTCATTACTGTGGTGAGTTATTGCAGCCAGAGGCAGAGGTCAGTGAAGGGAGTCCAATGCGATTATTTATAATATCATGTCGAACATATTACGTGTCAAAAAAAATTAAATGATTCAAAGTGTATTTAATTGTCAGGTTTTAATTGAATTGTTATTTTTTGGCGTGGTTATTTTCAGGAAAAAAATATATTTGTATATATTTATTTAATTCCAACCAATATCTGTGCGTAAATGCTAGTAAATAAGGAGTAAAAAAAAAGAAGTATATATTTAATATTTAATTCCCATTAATATTTGTGCGTCAATGCGAGAAAATAATGATTAAAAAAATTATATATGTATTTAACATTTAATTCCAACCAATGTTTGTGCGTAAATGCTATGTAAATAAGGAGTAAATAATATATATATATATATATATATATATATATATATATATATATATATATATATATATACATATGTGTATGTAATATTTTGTTCCAACCAATATTTGTGCGTAAATGCTACATAAATAAGGAGTAAACATATATATATATATATATACACAACCAATATTTGTGCGTAAATACTAGTCAATAAAGAGGAAGAAAAATTATATATATTTATTATTTCATTCCAAATGTGCGTAAATGCGAGTAAATAAGGAGTAAACAAAGTATATATATATATATATATATATATATATATATATATATATATATATATATATTTATAATTTCATTCCAACCAATATGTGTGCGTAAATGCTAGTAAATACGGACTAAAAAAAATAAATAATAATAAATATATATAAATATATATATATTTATTATTTTATTCTAACCAATATTGTGCGTAAATGCTCGTAAATAAAGAGTAAAAATTATATATATATATATATATATATATATATATATATATATATATATATATATATATATATATATATATATATATATATATATATATATATATATATATATATAATTTTATTCTAACCAATATTGTGCGTAAATGCTAGTAAATAAGGAGTACGAAAATAATACATATATATTTATCATTTCATTCCAAACAATATTTGTGCGTAAAGGCTAGTAAATGTGGAGTAAAAAAAAAAAAAAAGTAGGTGAACGCTGTGGGGTTGTGTCGCTCCAACGAGGGTATAATGGAAGACGGAGTGCCACGCCGGACGGCTCGGCCGCGCTGAGGTCACGGCGCTCCCCGCGTGATTTATGGGCGCGGGGACTTGGGGAAGATGGCGCTCCGCAGCTAATGACTGTTCGATCCGTTTGTGGGGAGAGAAAAATGCTTAGCAGCCCGGGGAGGGGAAACAAACAAACAGCGCATTTGCATACAACTTGTGTATTATTCAACACGCCAGGCAACATCGTGGGGATTTGCTGGAATATTCTATTTTTTTTTCTTCTTCCTTATAAAACATGATATATATATATTTTAATTACTCACCTAATTAATGTGATTTAATCTCCAACAACAACAACAAAAAAACACCAACATCATATTCTTTGTTGTTGCAGAAATCGAGGCCTGTAACGTCTCAGCGGAGCTCCCACGGTGAGTCCCCCCCCCCCTCCCCCATATTCATCTTTATTGATTAGTCTTCTGATCGCTGCTTATTCACGTTTGCAAAAGGATCAGCATCACGCCCACGCATGCGTGACAGAGACTTTTCTTTCTTTCGCCGGGAGCAATAATTCCTTCTCTTCCACTTGTGCGCGACGTGTAATTTGTCACCATAAACGTGACGCGCCAGCCGCCTCGTGCGCTCCTTTCAAAAAAAAAAAAAAAAAAAAAAAAAAAAGCCATTTTCGACTCTACATATATTTATAGCCACGCACTTCACGTGCTGTGTTTTTATTTATTTATTTATTTATTTTTTTTACCCTTTTTGTTCCTGGTTCCTCAGCACTTTTGAACACAAAGCCGGTAAATAATTAACCCGAAAACGCAGAGTTGGCGTTTATTTTTTGGCCTTTTTTTTGGGGGGGGGGGGTTACCCACTCGCCCTCCCACGCCCGTTTTTTTCCCACCTTCTTCGGCGTGAATGCATAAAGCTGAGCAGACATTTTCCTTTCGCGACGATAAAGAGGGATTCCCCCACGCACGCACGCACGCACGCACGCACGCACGCACGCACCTCCTTCCAACCCGACCCATCCTTCAAATAAAAGGATAATAAAAATGTTGAGTAAATCAAACCAAAAACACGAGCGTGCTCCTCCATTATGATGCGTGATTATGTGCAATTTCTCCCCCTTTCTTGCCCCCCCTCCACCCTCCCTCATTTTCTCGTGGAGGAGGAGGAGAAGGAGGAGGAGGAGAGGCGGCCACTTGATTCTGCCTTTCCACGCAAGGCGCGACTTCATTTGCATAATTTTTCTTGTCTATGTTGCCACGCCGTGGTTCGGGCTGGTCCACTGGGTACCAGCCGCGCAGCCGCACATACAGGCTGCACGTGAAGATACACGAGTTATCGCGGTGACCCCCCCTGCTTTGGCGATATCCACGCACGCGTGGGGTGGAAAGGGGGCAACGCAGCCAAAAAAAAAAAAAAAGGGGGCTTCTCTCTCTCTCCATTCCTCTCCCCCTCTCTCACTCGCCCGTGGACTCTCCTTGTTGTGGCTGCTGCGTGGACGCATGCTGCATGGCGCAGCCCCAGCCCTTCAACTTCTTCCCCCCCACCCACCCTCCACGTCCTCCCCGGGATTGTATACTGCTGGCTTTTGATCGATTCGCCCGCTGAATGAGCAAATATCGCTCGCTGCTCCGCACCGGTCGTCAGAGGTTGAGGTAAGCAGGCCAGAAAGAGGCTGCACCGGGCGTCTTGTAAATGGCCGAGTTTGTGCGTGTCGCGCTGCTGCTGCGGTGATTTATCACCGTGTGACTCGGATCGCGGTTCAGGGAGAGTTCACGCACACACACCCAGGCAGAGTTCTCGGAGCGTGGAGCAGGACGGCTGTGCGAGGAGAGCACGAGGCGCACGCCTTTTGTCTTGTTTTCGTGACGAATGTGCGGATTTGGCACAACAAATCTTTTTTTTTTTTTTTTTTTTTTTTTTTTTTAAAGGACGCAACTTGCAGCTCCCAAGAGCCAAGACTCCATTATCGCCTCGTTGGGGATCATTTGCAACTCATTTACCTGCAACTCTTTATTTCTTACATTTTACTCTGAAAGTTGGCTTTTAATCTCATAGTAAAATGTCCAAAATACATTTTATTTTGGAGTGTTTTACTGCATTGGAATGCTTTATTAATATTATTATTGATATTATTATTACATTTTTCCTCCAACTTTCTCTAAGTTAATCTAATTGCAAAATATGTTTCACTTTGGAGTGTTTTACTACTTTTGAATGCTTTATTATTATTATTTGTATCACAATTACCTACTTTATAGTTAATTTAATTGCAAAATGTGCAAAATGTGTTTAATTTTGGCGTGCTTTACTACTTTGGAATGCCTTTTAATTATTTCTATCACATTTACCTATCTTAAAGTTAGTCTTATTGCAAAATGTGCAAAATATGTTTAATTTTAAAGGGCTTTACTGCATTGGAATGCTCTAGTATTATTATTATCATCATTATTACCTTTTCTTACTAGGTTAATCTATTTGCCAAATGTACAAAACATGTTTAACTTTAAAGTGTTTTACTACTTTCAAATGCCTTATTATTATTATTATTATTATTATTATTATTATGTGTATCACGCTTACCTATTTTATAGTTAATCCAATTGCAAAATGTGCAAAATATGTTTAATTTTGGCGTGCTTTACTATTTTTGAATGCTTTATTATTATTATTTGTATTACATTTACCTGTCTTATAGTTAATCTAATTGCAAAATGTGCAAAATATGTTAAATTTTGGCGTGCTTTACTACTTTATTATTATTTCTATCACATTTACCTATCTTAGAGTTAATCTAATTGCAAAATGTGCTATATATGTTTAATTTTGGCGTGTTTTACTACTTTGGAATGCCTTACTATTGTTATTTGTATCCCAATTACCTATCTTAAAGTTAATCTAATTGTAAGATGTGCAACATATTTTGAATTTAGGAGTGTTTCACTGTATTGGAATGCTTTATTATTATTATTATTATTATTATTGTTACATTTTCTTATCTTAAAGTTAATCTAATTGCAAAATATGTTTAATTTTAAAGTGCTTTCCGGCATTGGAATGCTTTATTATTATTATAATAAATTATTATTATTATTACATTTTCCTACAAGGTTAATCTAATTGCCAAATTTACAAAATATGTTTAACTTTGGCGCGTTTTACCACTTTGGAATGCTTTATTATTATTTGTATCACATTTACCTATCTTAAAGTTAATCTCATTGTAAGATGTGCAACATATTTTTAATTTAGGAGTTATTAACTGTATTGGAATGCTTCATTATTATTATTATTTTTTTAAATTATTATTATTATTATTATTATTGTTACATGTTCCTCTCTTAAAGTTAATCTAATTGTAAAATGTGCAACATATTTTTAATTTAGGAGTGCTTTACTGTATTGGAATGCTTTATTATTATTATTATTATTATTACATTTTCCTCTTAAAGTTAATCCAAGGGTAAAATGTGCAAAATATTGTAAATGTTGGAGTGCTTTTCTACATTGGAATGCTTTATTATTATATTTCCTTCCCTTAAAGTTATTCTAACGGTAAAATACGCTAAACATTTTTAGTTTTGGAGTGCTTTACTGCATTAGAATGCTTTATTATTATTATTATTATTACATTTTCCTCTACGACTTTCTTAAAGTTAATCTAATGTGCAAGATATTATTCATTTCCGAGTGCTTGACTTCTCTTTACATAGACCAGAAAAATATGTGTAGAATTTTTTTTTCATTCTTAATTATTGTTATTATTTTTTATCTTATTGGATTATTTTGGTTCCATGAAATTCGACATATTTGCACAATGATTCTTCCTCCTTTGAGACGCTGGTAATGTTATAACCACGATGCAAACATTTCCATAAAGGCAATTATCGATCAGTTACTACAGCGTCCATTATTAAAAACTTTTCTTTTCCAAATTTGTCGAATTGATTGAATAATTTTAGGTACGTGGGACTTGACATGCGTAGAAGTCATCCGTTTGTAAATAAACATTATTATATAACGTCATGAATATGATTAGTGTTCATATCTGCTATTATTAATATTATTAATATTCATTCACAAATTGTGATTTTGTTGATACGTTTTTGTGTCAATCTCGATATGATAACATCTGCTTTGTCTTGATATGACAACACCATTATTATGGGGTCAGCACGGCGAAAGTTCCCAATGTGGTCACGAAGATGCACGAATGTCCACCCGGTTTTTCCGGTTCTTCCTCGGCATTTGTCTTTAAGGCAGAAACGGGAATGTTGTTTGTGCTCTGCAGCCAAACGCTGCACTACATTAAGCGTCAAGATGCATATTTTCGGTGCACTTTGCTGTAAAATGATGTTGTTTTATCACTCTTGTGCGTACATATGCATATTTTTGCTGCACTTTGCTGTAAAATGACATTTTTTAAATCACTCTTGTGCGTAAAGATGCATATTTTCGGTGCACTTAGCTGTAAAATTATGTTTTTTTTATCACTCTTGTGCGTAAAGATGCATATTTTCGGTGCACTTTGCTGTACAATTATGTTTTTTAATCACTCTTGTGCGTAAAGATGCATGTTTTCGGTGCACTTTGCTGTAAAATTATGTTTTTTTTAATCACTCTTGTGCGTAAAGATGCATATTTTCGGTACACTTTGCTGTAAAAGGATGTTGTTTTATCACTCTTGAGCGTAACGATGCACATTTTCGATGCACTTAGCTGTTAAATTATGTTTTTTTTTATCACTCTTGTACGTAAAGATACATCTTTTCGGTGCACTTTGCTGTACACATATGTTTTTTAATCACTCTTGTGCGTAAAGATGCATGTTTTCGGTGCACTTTGCTGTAAAATTATGTTTTTTTAATCAGTCTTGTGCATAAAGATGCATATTTTCGGTGCACTTTGCTGTAAAATTATGTTTTTTAATCAATCTTGTGCGTAAAGATAGATGTTTTCGGTGCACTTTGCTGTAAAATGATGTTTTTTAATCACTCTTGTGCATCATGATGCATATTTTCGGTGCACTTTGCTGTCTAATTATGTTTTTTAATCAGTCTTGTGCGTAAAGATGCATATTTTCGGTGCACTTTGCTGTAAAATTATGTTTTATTTAATCACTCTTGTGCGTAAAGATGCATATTTTCGGTTCACATTGCTGTTAAACTATGTTTTTTTTATCACTCTTGTGTGTAAAGATACATCTTTTGATGCACTTTGCTATAAAGTGGTGTTATGTTTTATTAATCAGTCTTGTGTGTAAAGATACATATTTTCGGTGCACTTTGCTGTAAAATTATGTTTAATTTAATCACTCTTGTGCGTAAAGATGCATATTTTCGGTGCACTTTACTATAAAATGGTGTTATGTTTTTTTAATCGGTCTTTTGCGTAAATATACATCTTTTCAGTGCACTTTTCTGTAAAATGGCAAATGTTTTTAATCAGTCTTGTGCGTAAAGATGCATATTTTCGGTGCACTTTGCTATAAAATGACGTTATGCTTTTTAATCAGTCTTGTGCAAAGATACATCTTTTCGGTGCACTTTGCTGTAAAATGTCGTGATGTTTTCGCCCAGATGGTAATGCATTGGCCAGAAGGTAACCGGTAATGGTGCTCGGCGCTATCTCGCCTATAGTGCGCCGTGTCAGGCCTGCATTGAAAAGTAAGATGGATCGCCACCATTTCTTGTGCTCACAGTGCTTCTTGTAACCCCAGGTTCACCCGAGGAGGCCATTGGCGGAGAGGCGTCACATGACCACGGGGTGCCAATGTTCTTCTACAAGGGTGTCAAGACCCTGTCACGTTCTGAAATAAATATTGGGAAACGGCGAGATGCAAAAGGCAAGCTACTACGACAGCTCGGCAATTTACAGTGGCTACCCCTATCAAAGCGCAAATGGCTTCAGTTATGACGCCAATCACGTCCAATATCCCCGCGCCTCTCATGTGGAAAGTGACTACCATCGACCCGCCTGCTCGCTGCAGTCGACTGACGGCTCCGTGGCGCTGCACAAGCCGGCGGAGATGGCGGAGAGCTGCGACGCCGCCGCGGGCGTCCAAGCGGCGCCGAGCGAGGTGCGTCATCCCGAGAGCGCCGTGCACGAAGCGCCGCCCGCGCCCTCGCAATCCCCCGGCCTGCAGAACTCCAGCGCCGGGCAAGCGAGCGCCAAGAGCGGCTCTCCCACCTCGGGCCCCCGCGGCAAGCAGATCTTCCCCTGGATGAAGGAGTCGCGTCAAAACACCAAGCAGAAACCCGCCAATAGCGCCAGTTCAGGTACAACACGCACAACTTTTTGCACGACATGTCATGCGATACTCCCGCTGTGAATTCCCACTTTTCCTCCGCACCTCAAACGTCACATGTTTGACATGGAAATAGTCAACACCTCTTCTGTGAAGGTCCACATTGAGGACATTCCGAGAACCCCCACACCACCTCACCATTTGCCGCCACCCCTTGCCCTGCAGATGACCCCGGCCTACTGTAAACACGCCGTGGTCACGTCGTGTCCCCACGAGGACAACAAAGCATGCTTGTTTCAACTCGTGTTCGCGTGGGGACGGGCTGAGCTCTGTCATAGCTGGAGGTGCTTCAGCGTCCTCTACAGTGGACATTTGTTTGTGCTCGATTTCTCCTGGCAAACTTTAGATTAAAAACAAATAAAAATAGCCCTCTCACATGCATGTCCACTAATGTCCACTGCAGTGGACGTAGTTTTTGTTAAAGAAAAAACAGCTAAATGGCCCCTTTTATATTCTCTCGAGAACCAGCGTCCTCTGTAGTGGACATTTGTTTGTGCTCGATTTCTCTTGTCAGAGTTACAAACTTTAGAAAAAGAAAATAGCCCTCTCACATGCATGTCTACAAATGTCCACTGCAGTGGACACTGTTTTTGTAAAAACAAAACAAAAAAAAAACAGCTGAATGGCCCCTTTTATATTCTCTTGAGAACCAGCGTCCTCTCCAGTGGACATTTGTTTGTAGTCTATTTCTCTTGGCAAACTTAACACAAAAAAATAGCCCTCTCACATGTATGTCCACTGCAGTGGACGCTGTTTTTTTTTTTTTTTTTTTTTTAAGCAGCTAAATGGCCCCTTTTATATTATCTTGAGAACCAGCGTCCTCTGCAGTGGACATTTGTTTGTGCTCGATTTCTTTTGAAACTTTAAATAAATAAAAAAATAGCCCTCTCACATACATGTCCACTAATGTCCACTGTAGTGGACGCTGTTTTTGTAAAATAAAAACATAGCTAAATGGCCCCTTTTATATTATCTTGAGAACCAGCGTCCTCTGCAGTGGACATTTGTTTGTGCTCGATTTCTTTCAAAACTTTAAATAAAAATAAAAAATATCCCTCTCACATGCATGTCCACTAATGTCCACTGCAGTGGATGTAGTTTTTGTTAAAAAAAACAGCTAAATGGCCCCTTTTATATTATCTTGAGAACCAGCGTCCTCTGCAGTGGACATTTGTTTGTGCTCGATTTCTTTCAAAACTTTAAATTAAAAAAAAAAAAAATCCCTCTCACATGCATGTCCACTAATGTCCACTGCAGTGGATGTAGTTTTTGTTAAAAAAAACAGCTAAATGGCCCCTTTTATATTCTCTTGAGAACCAGTGTCCTCTGCAGTGGACATTTGTTTGTGCTCGATTTCTTTCGAAACTTTAGATTAAAAAAAATAGCCCTCTCACATGCATGTCCGCTAATGTCCACTGCAGTGGACGTTGTTGAGCCGGGAGCCTTTTTTCTTTTTCTGCTACTTTTTCTTTTTGTCCCGGCGCAAGAGTGCCTTTTTTGCGTGTTGTTGCGAGCAGGCTACACTAGACGGAAGTCCAGGACGCTGGTTCTCAAGAGAATATAAAAGGGGCCATTTAGCTGTTGTTGTTTTTACAAACAGCTAAATGGCCCATTTTATATTATCTTGAGAACCAGCGTCCTCTGCAGTGGACATTTGTTTGTGCTCGATTTATTTCGAAACTTTAGATTTAAAAAAATAGCCCTCTCACATGCATGTCTACTAATGTCCACTGCAGTGGACGTTTTTTTTTTTTTTTTTTTTTAAACAACAGCTAAATGGACCCTTTTATATTCTCTTGAGAACCAGCGTCCTCTCCAGTGGACATTTGTTTGTAGTCTATTTCTCTTGGCAAACTTAACACAAAAAAATAGCCCTCTCACATGTATGTCCACTGCAGTGGACGCTGTTTTTTTTTTTTTTTTTTTTTTTAAGCAGCTAAATGGCCCCTTTTATATTATCTTGAGAACCAGCGTCCTCTGCAGTGGACATTTGTTTGTGCTCGATTTCTTTTGAAACTTTAAATAAATAAAAAAATAGCCCTCTCACATACATGTCCACTAATGTCCACTGTAGTGGACGCTGTTTTTGTAAAATAAAAACATAGCTAAATGGCCCCTTTTATATTATCTTGAGAACCAGCGTCCTCTGCAGTGGACATTTGTTTGTGCTCGATTTCTTTCAAAACTTTAAATAAAAATAAAAAATATCCCTCTCACATGCATGTCCACTAATGTCCACTGCAGTGGATGTAGTTTTTGTTAAAAAAAACAGCTAAATGGCCCCTTTTATATTATCTTGAGAACCAGCGTCCTCTGCAGTGGACATTTGTTTGTGCTCGATTTCTTTCAAAACTTTAAATTAAAAAAAAAAAAAATCCCTCTCACATGCATGTCCACTAATGTCCACTGCAGTGGATGTAGTTTTTGTTAAAAAAAACAGCTAAATGGCCCCTTTTATATTCTCTTGAGAACCAGTGTCCTCTGCAGTGGACATTTGTTTGTGCTCGATTTCTTTCGAAACTTTAGATTAAAAAAAATAGCCCTCTCACATGCATGTCCGCTAATGTCCACTGCAGTGGACGTTGTTGAGCCGGGAGCCTTTTTTCTTTTTCTGCTACTTTTTCTTTTTGTCCCGGCGCAAGAGTGCCTTTTTTGCGTGTTGTTGCGAGCAGGCTACACTAGACGGAAGTCCAGGACGCTGGTTCTCAAGAGAATATAAAAGGGGCCATTTAGCTGTTGTTGTTTTTACAAACAGCTAAATGGCCCATTTTATATTATCTTGAGAACCAGCGTCCTCTGCAGTGGACATTTGTTTGTGCTCGATTTATTTCGAAACTTTAGATTTAAAAAAATAGCCCTCTCACATGCATGTCTACTAATGTCCACTGCAGTGGACGTTTTTTTTTTTTTTTTTTTTTTAAACAACAGCTAAATGGACCCTTTTATATTCTCTTGAGAACCAGCGTCCTCTGCAGTGGACATTTGTTTGTGCTCGATTTATTTCGAAACTTTAGATTTAAAAAAATAGCCCTCTCACATGCATGTTAACTAATGTCCACTGTAGTGGACGCTGTTTTTGTAAAAGAAAAACCTAGCTGGATGGCCCCTTTTATATTCTCTTGAGAACCAGCGTCCTCGGCAGTGGACATTTGTTTGTGCTCGATTTCTTTCGAAACTTTAGATTACAAAAAATAGTCCTCTCACATGCATGTCCGCTAATGTCCACTGCAGTGGACGTTGTTTTTGTAAAAAAACAACAGCTAAATGGCCCCTTTTATATTCTCTTGAGAACCAGCGTCCTCTGCAGTGGACATTTGTTTGTGCTCGATTTCTTTCGAAACTTTAGATTACAAAAAATAGCCCTCTCACATGCATGTCCGCTAATGTCCACTGTAGTGGACGTTGTTTTTGTAAAAAAACAACAGCTAAAAATGGCCTCTTTTATATTCTCTTGAGAACCAGCGTCCTCTGCAGTGGACATTTGTTTGTGCTCGATTTATTTCGAAACTTTAGATTAAAAAAAAAAAAAGCCTTCTCACATGCATGTAAAGTAATGTCCACTGTAGTGGACGCTGTTTTTGTAAAATAAAAACCTAGCTAAATGGCCTCTTTTATATTCTCTTGAGAACCAGCGTCCTCTGCAGTGGACATTTGTTTGTGCTCGATTTCTTTCGAAACTTTAAATAAATAAAAAAGCCCTCTCACATGCTTGTCCGCTAATGTCCACTGCAGTGGACGTTGTTTTTGTAAAAAAACAACAGCTAAATGGCCCCTTTTATATTCTCTTGAGAACCAGCGTCCTCTGCAGTGGACATTTGTTTGTACTCGATTTATTTCGAAACTTTAGATTTAAAAAAATAGCCCTCTCACATGCATGTCCACTAATGTCCACTGCAGTGGACGTATTTAAAAAACAAACAAAAAAAAACAACAGCTAAATGGCCCCTTTTATATTCTCTTGAGAACCAGCGTCCTCTGCAGTGGACATTTGTTTGTGCTCGATTTATTTCGAAACTTTAGATTTAAAAAACTAGCCCTCTCACATGCATGTAAACTAATGTCCACTGTAGTGGACGCTGTTTTTGTAAAATAAAAACCTAGCTAAATGGCCTCTTTTATATTCTCTTGAGAACCAGCGTCCTCTGCAGTGGACATTTGTTTGTGCTCAATTTCTTTCGAAACTTAAAAAAAAAAAAAAAATAGCCTTCTCACATGCATGTCCACTAATGTCCACTGTAGTGGACGCTGTTTTTGTAAAATAAAAACCTAGCTAAATGGCCCCTTTTATATTATCTTGAGAACCAGCGTCCTCTACAGTGGACATTTGTTTGTGCTCGATTTCTTTCGAAACTTTAAATAAATAAAAATTAGCCCTCTCACATTCATGTCCACTAATTAAAGAATAAAAAAAAAACAGCCCTCCTATTTAAGTTCCACAAATGTCCACTGTAGTTGACGCTGTTTTTTTTTTTAGGTGAAATGGCCCCTATAATGATAAGTTAGTTTCCCAACCTCCTGAGAACCAGCGTCCTCTACAGTGGACATTTGTTTGTGGTCTATTGATTTTGTCCGAGTTACAAACTGAAGAAGAACATAGCTGTTTTATGCATGTCCACTGTAGTGGACATTTGTTGGTGGTCTAATGATTTTGTCTGAATACAAACTGAAGAAGAACATAGCTTTTTAATGCATGTCCACTGTAGTGGACATTTGTTTGTGGTCTATTGGTTTTGTCTGAGTTACAAACTGAAGAAGAACATAGCTGTTTTGTGCATGTCCACTGCAGTGGACACTGGTTCTGCAGGATGCTAAATGCTCCTTATGATCATTAGTTAGCTATCTAATCCTGTTGGGAAGCAATGTACTCTGCAGTGGACATTGTTTTTTTGTTTTTTTTACATATACAGTCCATAAACACAATTAAACACATGTCAAATGTTATTTATTTATTTATTTATTTTGGTCTATGTCATGATTACCAACACAAGAAAGAAACTTCCATCTTAAGCACGTCTATAAATGTCCACTGAAGTGGACGCTAAATGGCTCCCTAATGAGATAACGTCCCCATCTTCCTGAGAACCAGCGTCCTCTGCAGTGGACATTTACAAGCATGCATAACAGTGCTATTTTATTCTTAAGTTTGTAGCTCTGAGACCACAAACAAATGTCCACTGTAGTGGACGCTGGCTCTTAAGGAGGCTCAATTGGCCCTAAATTAATTGGTTAGCTTCCTCTTCTTCCTGAGGACCAGTGTCCTCTGCAGTGGACATTTGTCTGTGGTCAATTTCTTTTGCCAGAGCTACAAACTTGAGAAAAAACATTGCCCTGCCCACAAATGTCCACTGCAGTGGACGCTGATTCTTAAGGAGGCTAAATTAATGGGTTAGATTTCCAATCTTCCTGAAAACCAGCGTCCTCTGCAGTGGACGTGTGTGTTTTGTATGACATATATATTTTCACTGCTGCGAGAAATAGAGCAGAAACAAAAGTCCACTGCAATGGACGTTTGTGTATTGTATGACATATATATTTTCTCTGATGAGAGAAATGGAGCAGAAACAAAAGTCCACTGCAGTGGACGTTTGTGCTTTGTATGACATATATATTTTCTCTGATGAGAGAAATGGAGCAGAAACAAAAGTCCACTGCAGTGGACGTTTGTGTTTTGTATGACATCTATATTTTCACTGCTGCGAGAAATGGAGCAGAAACAAAAGTCCACTGCAGTGGACGTTTGTGTTTTGTATGACATGTATATTTTCTCTGATGAGAAAAAATGGAGCAGAAACAAAAGTCCACTGCAATGGACGTTTGTGCTCTGTATGACATATATACTTTCTCTGATGAGAGAAATGGAGCAGAAACAAAAGTCCACTGCAATGGACGTTTGTGTTTTGTATGACATATACATTTTCTCTGATGAGAAAAATGGAGCAGAAACAAAAGTCCACTGCTGTGGACGTTTGTGTTTTGTATGACATAATATTTTCTCTGATGAGCGAGCAGATACAAAAGTCCACTGCAATGGACGTTTGTGTTTTGTGTGACATATATATTTTCACTGCTGCGAGAAATAGAGCAGAAACAAAAGTCCACTGCAGTGGACGTTTGTGTTTTGTATGACACATATATTTTCTCTGATGAGAGAAATAGAGCAGAAACAAAAGTCCACTGCAGTGGACGTTTGTGTTTTGTATGACACATATATTTTCTCTGATGAGAGAAATGGAGCAGAAACAAAAGTCCACTGCAGTGGACGTTTGTGCTTTGTATGACATATATATTTTCTCTGATGAGAGAAATGAAGCAGAAACAAAAGTCCACTGCAGAAGCCGCTGGTTCTCAGGAGGTTAATGTCCTCTTATGTTCAATTTATGAGCCATTATTTCCCCACTAGTGTTTCCTGGCCTCCTTATTCTACTGCTATCTGGCAGGAGGTTATGTCATGCTACGTTCCCTCTGCTCCGTGTTTGGCTGGGCGGGCAGTAAAAAAAATGTACGACGTGCTGTTGGCCGCCTGCCACAGGAGTCTGCCTCTGCTTGCATGCGGCGGGAGTCTGCAAGACGCCGCTTATCTTTGTCAAGACGCTTCCCACACCGTGAGGAGCGTGGAATGTGCTACTACTACACGTGTAGCCTGGCATGAAGCAGTCGTACTTTATGCTTCCGTGCTCAGAGTCACGTTGTTGTCGTCTGGATGGAACATTTGGCTCGCAGTAAGACGTGCATGCTGCTAACAACAGCAGTCCCCTCATCAAGTGTGATCACATACAAACTCATGCTCACTTGTTATTGTTTGCAGTGGAACAGTATTGTAGCACGGGACTACAAGAGTGTAGCGCCTTATGACCAATACGTGTCCTAGAATGTAAACATCTTGTTAGTTCATGTATGCCTGCAGTGTCCTTCAAAAGTGAGCGTTATTGTCGGACGTTTTCATGTTTTGATGATCTAAGGAGTTGTTTATGCATTTTGTTTATTCATCTTGTAAGCTGGGGGCGTCCAAGTTGTGGCTCGTACAAATGCAACATTAATTTGTCCGCTGTAACAAAAAGTTGCATGTTTTGTTGAAATTGCACAGCATAACCACCTCAGAAGCAACGTCCACTGCAGTGGACATTTTGACTTGGAATTACGGCGCTATTTAAAAAAAAAACCAAAACTGACTGACTGTCGTCATTGTTGCTGCCAAAGGGAATTTATTGACCGACATTGGATTGCTATTGGCCTCTTTAAGCCAGCGTCCGTCCACTGCAGTGGACATTTGTGTTTGGCATAACAAGGCAAAATAATACTGGAAGAAGAAATAAAGCAAATATTTGCTGCATGACAATACATTTACTGGTATTGGATTGAGTTTAGCATCTTTAACCTATGATGACCAGCGTCCACTGCAGTGGACATTTGTGTATGGGATAACAAGTCTGCGCTTTTCCTGAAATAACGCTGACATAAGAAATCGAGCAAAAACAACTACAGGATATACTGAGCTTGATATGTTATTGTAGCATCTCTAATCCATGAGAACCAGCGTCAACTACAGTGGACATTTGTGTTTGTCATAAAAAGGCAAAATAATACAGGAAGAAGAAATAGAGCAAATATTGCTGCATGACAATAAATTGACTGGTATTGGATTTAGTTTAGCATCTTTAACCTATGATGACCAGCGTCCACTGCAGTGGACATTTGTGTTTGGCATAACAAGTCTGTGTTTTTTCCTGAAATAACACCGACATAAGAAATAGAGCAAAAACAAATACAGGATACACTTAGCTTGATATCTTACTTTAGCATCTCTAACCCACGAGAACCATCGTCCACTACAGTGGACATTTCTGTTTGCTGTAACAAGGCAAAATAATACTGGAAGAAGAAATAGAGCAAATATTGCTGCATGACAATAAATGTACTGGTATTGGATTGAGTTTAGCATCTTCAACCTATGATGACCAGCGTCCACTGCAGCGGACGTTTGTGTATGGCATAACAAGTCTGCGCTTTTTCTGAAATAACACTGACATAAGAAATCGAGCAAAAACAAATACAGGATATACTGAGCTTGATATGTTATTGTAGCATATCTAACCCATGAGAACCAGCGTCCACTGCAGTGGACATTTGTGTTTGGCATAACAAGTCAAACCAATCCCAAAATTATACTGGCAGAAGAAATATAGCAACCATTGCTGCCTGACAATAAATTGACTGGCATTGGATTGATTTGAGCATATTTAACCTATGATGACCAGCGTCCACTGCAGTGGACATTTGTGTTTGGCATAACAAGTCTGCTTTTTTTCTGAAATAGCACTGACATAAGAAATCAAGGAAAAACAAATACAGGATATACTGAGTTTGTTATCTTACTTTAGCATCTCTAACCCACGAGAACCAGCGTCCACTACAGTGGACATTTGTGTTTGCCGTAACAAGGCAAAATAATACTGGAAGAAGAAATAGAGAAAATAGTGCTGCATGAAAATGAAATGACTGGCATTGGATTTAGTTTACCATCTTTAACCTATGATGACCAGCGTCCACTGCAGTGGACATTTGTGTATGGCATAACAAGTCTGCTTTTTTTCTGAAATAACACTGACATAAGAAATAGAGCAAAAACAAATACAGGATATACCGAGCTTGATATGTTATTGTAGCATCTCTAACCCATGAGAACCAGCGTCCACTACAGTGGACATTTGTGTTTGGCATAACAAGGCAAAATAATACTGGAAGAAGAAATACAGCAAATATTGCTGCATGACAAGAAATTGACTGGTATTGGATTGAGTTTAGCATCTTTACACTATGATGACCAGCGTCCACTGCAGTGGACATTTGTGTATGGCATAACAAGTTTGCACTTTTTCCTGAAATAACACTGACATAAGAAATCAAGCAAAAACTACTACAGGATATACTGAGCTCGATATCTTACTTTAGCATCTCTAACCCACGAGAACCAGCGTCCACTACAGTGGACATTTGTGTTTGTCATAAAAAGGCAAAATAATACTGTAAGAAGAAATAGAGCAAATATTGCTGCATGACAATAAATTGACTGGTATTGGATTGAGTTTAGCATCTTTAACCTATGATGACTAGCGTCCACTGCAGTGGACATTTGTGTATGGCATAACAAGTCTGCGCTTTTTCTGAAATAACACAGACATAAGAAATCGAGCAAAAACAAATACAGGATACACTGAGCTTGATATGTTATTGTAGCATCTCTAACCCATGAGAACCAGCGTCCACTGCAGTGGACATTTGTGTTTTTCGTAACAAGGCAAAATAATACTTGCAAAAGAAATAGAGCAAACATTGCTGCATGAAAATGAAATGACTGGTATTGGATTTAGTTTGGCATCTTTAACCTATGATGACTAGCGTCCACTGCAGTGGACATTTGTGTTTGGCATAACAAGGCAAAAATAATTAAATATCCTCGTTGCTGCATGACAAGAAATTGACTGGTATTGGATTGAGTTTGGCATCTTTAACCTATGATGACTAGCGTCCACTGCAGTGGACATTTGTGTTTGGCATAAGAAGTCTGCTTTTTTTCCTGAAATAACACTGACATAAGAAATAGAGCAAAGACAAATACAGGATATACTGAGCTTGATATGTTATTGTAGCATCTCTAACCCATGAGAATCAGCGTCCACTACAGTGGACATTTGTGTTTGGCGTAACAAGTCAAACCAATCCCAAAATTATACTGGCAGAAGAAATATAACAAACATTGCTGCCTGACAATAAATTGACTGGCATTGGATTGAGTTTAGCATCTTTAACCTATGATGACCAGCGTCCACTGCAGTGGACATTTGTGTTTGGCATAAGAAGTCTGCTTTTTTTCCTGAAATAACACTGACATAAGAAATCGAGCAAAAAAAACTACAGGATATACTGAGCTTGATATCTTAGTTTGGCATCTCTAACCCACGAGAACCAGCGTCCACTACAGTGGACATTTGTTTCGTTATTTATTTTGTCACAGGTATACCTTTGGGAGAGAAATTGTCCTCTTATGCAGAAACAAAAGTTCCTTGCAGAGGACGTTGGTCCTGAAGACGATATATTGACCTACATTTGATTGCTTTTAGCATCTTTAATACATGAGTACTAGCGTCCACTGCAGTGGACATTTGTGTATGGCATAACAAGTCTGTGCTTTTTCTGAAATAACACTGACATAAGAAATAGAGCAAAGACAAATACAGGATATACTGAGCTTGATATGTTATTGTAGCATCTCTAACCCATGAGAACCAGCGTCCACTACAGTGGACATTTGTGTTTGTCATAAAAAGGCAAAATAATATTGGAAGAAGAAATAGAGCAAATATTTGCTGCATGACAAGAAATTGACTGGTATTGGATTGAGTTTAGTATCTTTAACCTATGATGACCAGCGTCCACTGCAGTGGACATTTGTGTTTGGCATAACAAGTCTGCTTTTTTTCCTGAAATAACACTGACATAAGAAATCGAGCAAAAGCAAATACAGGATACACTGAGCTTGATATCTTACTTGAGCATCTCTAACCCATGAGAACCAGCGTCCACTACAGTGGACATTTGTTTCGTTATTTATTTTGTCACAGGTATACCTTTTGGGGGAGAAAAACTGTCCTCTTATGCAGAAAGCTGGTTCTGAAGACAATATATACTGACCTACATTAGATTGCATTTAGCATCCTTAACACATGAGAACTAGCGTCCACTGCAGTGGACATTTGTGTTTAGCATAACAAGGCAGCGCATTCCCGAAATAACACTGGCAGAAAAAATAGACCAAAAACAGCTACACGAGGATATTTTGACTGGCTTTGGACTTATTTTAGCATCGTTGAACTGTGATACCCAGTGTCCGCTGCAGTGGACATTTGTGTTGGGTTGATTTATTTTGTCAAGAGTTACACATTTTGAAAAGAAAAAAAAAATCCTGAATCCTGGTCCCGAAGAGAATATATTGGCCCTCATTTGATTGGTTTTAGCATCTCAAACACATGAGCACCAGCGTCCACTGCAGTGGACATTTGTGTTATTTCTTTTGTCAGAGATATACATTTCAGAGAAAAACTGTCCTTTTATGCAGAAATAAAGATTCCTTCCAGAGGACGCTGTTCCTGAAGACGATATATTGACCTACATTAGATTGCATTTAGCATATTTAACACATGAGAACTAGCGTCCACTGCAGTGGACATTTGTGTTTTGCATAACAAGGCAACGCATTCCCGGAATAACACTGACATAAAAAATTTAGCAAAAATAGCTGTACGAGGATGTTTTGAGTGGCTTTGGACTTATTTTAGCATTGTTGAACTGTGATACCCATTGTCCACTGCAGTGGACATTTGTGATTGGTTGATTTATTTTGTCAGAGTTACACATTTTGAAACAAAAAGACAAATGTCCACTGCAGAGAATGCTGGTCCCGAGGAGAATATATTGACTCACATTTGCTTGCTTGAACACATGAGAACCAGCGTCCACTGCAGTGGACATATGTTTTGTTATTTCTTTTGTCATTTCGGAGAAAAAAACTCTCCTCTTCTGTTTTTGCAGACAATAATGGTTCTGAAGGGAATACGGTAAACCTACACTGGATTGCTTTTAGCATCTTTAACCTATAACAAGCGTCCACTGCAGTGGACATTTGTGTTTGCTTTGAACATAGTGTACACATAAGAACCAGCGTCCACTGCAGTGGACAGTTGTATTCATTTTATTTCTTTGGTCAGAGTTACACATTTGAAAAAAAAGTCATGTTACGCAAAACACAAATGTCCACTGCAGAGAACGGTGGTTCTGAGGGGAATATATTGACCTACATTGGGTTGCTTTTAGCGTCTTTAATCTATGAGAACAAGCGTCCACTGCAGTGGACATTTGTGTTTGCTTTATTTATTTTGTAAGAGTTATACATTTCGGGTTAAAAAAAACCCTAGCCTTGTTAAGAAAAAACATATTTCTATGGTTCTGAGGGGAATAGATTGACTTACTTTGTTATTGCTTTGAGTACACATCAGAACCGGCGTCCACTGCAGTGGACATTTGTATTTGGTTTATTTCTTGGGTCAGAGTTACACATTTGAAAAAAAAAGTCATGTTATGCAAAACACAAATGTCCACTGCAGAGGACGGTGGTTCTGAGGGGAATATATTGACCTACATTGGGTTCCTTTTAGCGTCTTTAACCTAAGAGAACAAGCGTCCACTGCAGTGGACATTTGTATTTGGTTTATTTCTTGGCTCAGAGTTACACTGAAGAGGACGGTGGTTCTGAGGGGAATATATTGACCTACATTGGGTTGTTTTTAGCGTCTTTAACCCGTGAAGAGGACGGTGGTTCTGAGGGGAATATATTGACCTACATTGGGTTGTTTTTAGCGTCTTTAACCCGTGAGAACTCGCGTCCACTGCAGTGGACATTTGTGTTTGGCATAACGAGGCAAATCTTTCCCAAAATAACACTGACAGAAGAATTAGACTAAAAATAAGTGCAGGAGGATATATTGACCAACAATGTGAATAAACCGAATACATTTGTATTCGGTTTATTTCTTTGGTCAGAGTCACACAATTTGAAAAAAAAAAAACTACTGTTACGCAAAACATCGATGTCCACTGCAGAGGAGACTGGTTCTGAGGAGAATATGTTGACCTACATTGGATTTAATTCAGCATCTTTAACCCATGAGAGTCAGTGTCCACTAGAGTGGACATTTGTTTGTGGTTTATTTATTTTGTCAGAGGTGTACATTTTGTGGCAAAAACAGCCTTGTTATGCAAAATCAAATCTCCACTGCATGAGATGCTGGTTCTGAATAATACAAATTGACCTACTTTGGATTGTTTTTAGCATTTTTAACCCATCAGAACTAGCGTCAACTGTAGTGGACATTTGTGTTTGGCATAACAAAGCTTATTTTTGAAATTAACTACCCTTTTAATTAAAAAACAAAACAAAAATAGTCCACTCCAGAGGAAGTTATTTCTGAGGGGAATATATTGGGATCGCTTGTAGAGCCAGAGTCCACTACAGTGGACATTTGTTTGGTTTCTTTAGTCATTTTGTAGAAGAAAATAGCCCTGTTTTGCAAAAACAAATGCCTGCTGCAGAGGAAGGTGGTTCTGAAGGGAATATATTGACCTACTTTTGAGTGCTTGTAGCATTTTTAACCCATGAGAGCTAGTGTCCACTGCAGTGGACATGTGTGTTTGGCAAAACAAGTCAGATTTTTTCTGAAACAACACTGACGAAAGAAATACAGTAAAAACAACTGTGTGAGGATATCTGACATGGGATTGCTTTTAGCATCTTTGACTTGGAGAAGCAGCGTCCACTGCAGTGGACATTTTAATTTATTGATTTTCTTTGGTCAGAGGTATTCATTTTGGAGAAAACTTGTTTTTGGTGTACATTAGATTGCTTTTAGCATATGTATCCTATCCTGTTATACTTACTTGGTTGATTTATGTGGTTGCAGTTATACATTGAAAAATAAGTTGCACAAAGCACAATTGTCCACTGCAGAGGACGCAGCATGGTGACATATACTGCTTTTAGCATAACCAATGAGAACCAGCGTCCACTGTAGTGGACATTTGTTTTTGGTGTATTTCTTTTGTCAGAGTTACACATCTACTTCTTTTTTTAAAGTCATGATATGCAAAACACAAATGTCCACTGCAGAGGACGTTGCATGCAGGTGGCATTGATTGCTTTTAGCATAACCCATTAAAACCAGCGTCCACTGTAGTGGACATTTGCTTATGGTTTATTTATTTTGTCAGAGGTGCCCTTTAAAAAAAAAAAAAGTCATGATATGCAAAACACAAATGTCCACTGCAGAGGACGCTGCATGCAGGTGGCATTGATTTCTTTTTAGCATAACCCATTAAAACCAGCGTCCACTATAGTGGACATTTGCTTATGGTTTATTTATTTTGTCAGAGGTGCATGATATGCAAAACACAAATGTCCACTGCAGAGGACACAGCATGCAGTAGCATTTGTTTTCCTTTAAACATAACCAATGAGAACCAGCGTCCACTGTAGTGGACATTTGTTTTGGTGTATTTCTTTTGTCAGACGTACACATTTTTGAAACAAAAAAGTAATGTTGTGCAAAATACAAATGTCCACTGCAGAGGACGCTGCATGCAGGGGACATTGGTTGCTTTTAGCATAACCCATTAAAACCAGTGTCCACTGTAGTGGACATTTGCTTATGGTTTATTTATTTTGTCGGAGTTACCCTTTAAAAAAAAGTAACGATATGCAAAACACAAATGTCCACGCATGCAGGTGGCATTGATTGCTTTAAACATAACCAATGAGAACCAGTGTCCACTGTAGTGGACATTTGCTTTTGGTTTATTCATTTTGTAAGAGCTACTCTTTTTTTTTTTTTTTTTTTTTTTTTTTTTTTTTTTAAGTCATGATATGCAAAACACACATGTCCACTGCAGAGGACGTTGCATGCAGTTGGCATATCCCATGAACACCAGCGTCCACTGTAGTGGACATTTGATTTTGGTTTATTTCTTTTGTCAGAGGTACACTTTTTTTTAAACAAAAAGTAATGATATGCAAAACACAAATGTCCACTGCAGAGGACGCTGCATGCAGGTGGCTTTGATTTATTTTAGAATAGCCAATGAGAACCAGCGTCCACTGGAGTGGACATTTGTTTTTGGTGTATTTATTTTGTCAGAGTTACACTTTTTTTAATAAGTCAACAAAACACAAATGTCCGGCAGAGGACACTGCATGCAGGTGGGTTTGATTGCTTTTAGCATAACCCATGATAACCAGCGTCTACTGTAGTTGACATTTGTTTTGGGTGTATTTATTTTGTCAAAGTTACACTTTTTTTTTTTTTTTTTTTTTTAAAGTCATGATATGCAAAACTTAAATGTTCACTGCAGAGGACGCTGCATGCACTTTGATTGCTTTTAGCATAACCCATGAGAACTAGCGTCCACTGTAGTGGACATTTGTTTTTGGTGTATTTCTTTTGTCAGAGTTACACTTTTTTTCCCTTTTTTTTTTTTCAAAGTCATGCTATGCATAACACAAATGTCCACTGCAGAGGACGCTGTGTGCATTTTGATTGCTTTTAGCATAATCCATGAGAACCAGCGTCCACTGTAGTGGACATTTGTTTTGGGTGTATTTATTTTGTCAAAGTTACACTTTTTAAATTTTTTTTAAAGTCATGCTATGCAAAACACATGTCCACTGCAGAGGACGCTGGTTTTATGCAGGTTACTGCCTTCAGTTGTAAAAAGTACTTTGAAGCTAACCCTCATTCAGTGGGGGGGTGTTGTCACGTGATTTCACTGTCCTGTCTAGATTACTGATTACCCCCCCCCCCCCCCCTCTTCCTCCCCCCACCACAGTGGAGAGTTGCCCCGGAGACAAGAGTCCTCCCGGGTCTGCCGCCTCCAAGAGGGCCCGGACTGCCTACACCAGCGCCCAGCTGGTGGAGCTGGAGAAGGAGTTCCACTTCAACCGGTACCTCTGCAGGCCCCGCAGGGTGGAGATGGCCAACCTGCTCAACCTCACGGAGAGACAGATCAAGATCTGGTTCCAGAACCGCAGGATGAAATACAAGAAGGATCAGAAAGGGGTCGGGATGATGCCCTCCCCGGGGGGTCAGTCCCCGAGGAGCCCGGTGGGCCCGTCGTCCGGCGGCGGCGGCGTATACCTCAGCTCTATGCATTCTCTGGTAAACAGTGTTCCTTATGAGTCCCAGTCGCCGACGTCGTACGGCAAGGCTCACCCGAACGCGTACGGCATGACGTCATACCCCCCGCCGTTAAACCCCCAGAAGCGGTACCCCGACTCGGCCACGCCCGAGTATGACGCGCACGCCCTGCAGGGAGGCAACTACGGCGCGCACATGCAGGGCAGCCCCGTCTACGTCGGGGGAGGCTACATCGAACCCATGCCCAACTCCGGGGCGTCCGTGTTCGGCCTCACGCACCTCCCGCACCCGCCGTCCTCCAACATGGACTACAACGGAGCAATCACGATGGGCGGCGGGCAGCAGCACGCGGTGTGCGAGCCCACGCCGACCTACACGGACCTTACGCCGCAATACTCTCAGGGAAGAATCCAGGAGGCGCCCAAACTGACGCATCTGTAGCGGCGTGGCGCACTTTGTATCACTCCGCCCATTGTCTCCGAGCCGCCTCCGGACCGTATCACCGCCTTTCTTTGTGTCCCTCCACACCTTTCCCTCCCTTTAGTTTGACCATGTGTGACGTAGCGAATAGGATAAATAATCATCCCCCCCCCCCCCCCCCCCCCCCAAAGACATTCACGATAGGCCTATTTAATCTATTTTTCTTTGTTTTTAAATTCAAACAGGGTATTATGAACATGGTATTGCTTTTATTTTTCAATGTGAACTTATTTATCCGCATTTGAAGATTATTTGTTTGCATTTTGTTGCACTTGTGAAAGGATAGTCGAGGGGAAAGCCTTTTTTTAAATAGACTGCCTTTGCTTCTTTGGATTTTCTGATGTTATTTATTTTGTTTAGTGTTACAAAATAGTCCTCTAGTATTATTTGAAGCTCAGTTTTTCCCTCCCTCTCCTTACTCGAACAGCAGGCTCCATTTTCACCCCTTTTTCTTCTTCGAGGAGCTATTTTTTATTTGATATTGTCCTCACATCATGTAAAATCAATCAATCGACGCAATAACGGTGCAAAGAAGGACACATTTTATCTGTTTTTTTGTTGTTTTTTTTATATATATGAATGAGAACAAACACGTCAATCCCCCCTTCATATACATTCCATGCTGCTCCAGTTCGAAGAAGTAAATAAAACAAATGAAATACAATCGAGGCACATTTGTTTTAATTTGGGGACCAACAGAATGCATTTGATTTTTTTTAAATACTTCAATGCAAAAATCCGATCCAAAAAATTCAAATAAGATATATATTTTTTTGTAATGCAAAAATTCGTAAAAATACTTAAATGCAAAAATCCGATCCAAAAAAGTTCAAATAAAATACAAAAATATTTTTTATTTATTTAAAAAGAATGCAAAAATTCGTTCAAAATAAGGGTGCATTTGATTAGGAAAAATGAAAAAAAAAATGTTGAAAATATATTTAAAAAATGGCAGAATGCATTCGAAAATATTTTACATTTTCTTATTCATTTTCATCTCATTCACTTAAAACGGCCGAGCCAAATGCATCATTTCTGTCCTTTCTGCTGCCGGCGAGACGTGAAGACAACTCTCGGGTGGCCTTCCTCCTCCTCATCCTCCTCCTCCTCTCCCCTCGGCAGCGCGGCCACATCCATAACCATAAAAACGTCAGCTTTCTGGAGCTTCTGCAAGCACAGACAACAATCTAAATGAGCGCTCGTTTTGAAGGGGGAATTTCCAGAAAGGACGCTGCAGAATCACAAGCAAAAAACAACAACAATATTTATTAGCAAAATTAGACAATTAAATACAAGCGGCGGGATTTAATTAAAATATTTGTTAAAATGTGCATATGCTGCACAGCTGCTGTTTTTTTTTGTTTTTTTTATTGTACAAAAGGTGACTATGATTGATTTAAGAGGGCATTCCGGCCTGCATGACATATGGTTAGCAGGGAACAATTGAAGCAAGCATGTCGTGTCAAACCTTGCACTTCTGCCTCCACACTACATCATAACATTTCATATTTTACCCACAACAATACCTTCCTTTTTTGTTTTGTTTTTCTCGCGTTTTTGCTCCACGGGAAAGCACTGTTAACCTTGCCTGCTGTAATGTGTGTAGGCGGACTAAAAAGCTTTCCACCCACTCCTCGCACACAAAGCTTGCAAAAAGAAGAGGAGGAAAAAAAGGCACCGTTTCCTACGTTACCGCGACCAAATAAGCACAAAAAAATGCCGTTTTTCCGCCGATAAATGGAGAAAAAGCCAGGTGGAGCGCTGGTACTCACCCGTGGTGCGTTCAATGCCTCCCCGAGCAAGGAGACCGCGCCTTGCTCGAACGCTATTTATCTCTGCAAAGATCCCTCCAGCGACAGCCGGGAGAAGTATGTGGGAGCGGGGATGCAGCTCGTCTGAGTGGCCAGTGTTTCTCGCCGACTTCCTGGCCGCATTTGATCCGGGGGAGAGTTAGAAGCCTTAAATGTGTTGTGAGGGCACCGAGCTGTCAGACCTTTTGGCGAGTAAGATTGATCGCGCCCAGGCTTCCAGCACTCTTTGTTTGGTATATAAGCAACAAACTGAGAGAGACCCACACCACCTTTTCCTCTCTCTTAGACGCCACTAAAAGTCCTATTTGGACTTTTCGTTCAATGGCAATGTTGTGCGAGGGTTTACTGACAAATGTGGCGTTTTTTGGGGGGGAAAAAATCACAGCAGGAGCAGCACGAATAACACAGCCAAGGACTGTTTTATGTGATGTTTATTACCACCATGACGGTAATTACTCAGCTCCAATTGATACACTGAGACCACTGTGCATGTAAACGTTCATAATGTCGTACTTACAAAACATTAACACGGGAGCATAGGGACAAGCGGTAGAAAATCGGATGGATGGATGGATGTTTCATGTGTTGTGTAGCAACAAGCTTTAAAGTTTGTTTTGGTGCCATGTTACTAAAACCTGAAACCATTAAACGATTAGAAATAAATACATGATTTATTGTTGCTTCGATTAATCGTTGCAAAAACAAATGGGAGTGACCGGAACTTTGAATGGCATACGATTATTTATTTGTTATGAAATGACAAACAGGGGGAAAAATATCGACGTTTATTTCAACAATTTCGACTAAAACACGCATGGAGCTGTGAAGTGTGTTTTATCTGACAAACTCATCGCTAGATTAAGTTTGTTTTTTTAATGCTTTTTTTTAAATTGATGCACACATGTTAAAAGTGATTTTAATGTCATAAATATGCATTTGTTAGACAAAAAGAAGGCAGATTATGACAGGCAGACAAAAAAAAACGTTCAACTATTTTTGACGAAAACGAAGCATGTTTTTTCCCGATTACTTGATTAATCAAAATGACTCACCCATAGATTAAATAGGAAATAGTTTTTTTGTGTATTTTTTTAATGCATTTATTACAAACACACATTGAAGTGTTTTGTCCGATTAATCGAATAAACTCATCGGTTATAGTTTTATTTATGTTTTTATCTGTTTATTAATGCACACATATTAAACATGTGCATATGCATTTATTAGAAGAACAAATATTGTCAATTGTGACAAGCAGAAATGTTTTTTTGTTATTTCAACTTATTTTCCCTATGAAGTGTCGTATCACATTTCTCGATTAATCGAACAAAGTCGTCCATAGATGAAGCCTTATATAGTTTCCGATTACTTGATTAATCAAAATGACTCATCCATAGATTAAATAGGAAATAGGGTTTTTCTGTATTTTTTTTGTAATACACACATGTTAAAAGTGTGCATACACATTTATTAGACACACACATTGAGGCTATGAAGTGTTTTATCCGATTAATCGAATAAACTTATCCATAGACTATGTATAGTTTTATATATGTTTTTATCTCTTTATTAATGCACACATGTTAAAGTGTACATATGCATTTATTATAAACACACTTTGAGTCTATGAAGTGTTTTATCCGATTAATCGAATAAACTCATCCATAAACTATGTCGGGTATAGTTTTATCAATGTTTTTATCTCTTTATCAATGCACTTGTTAAAAGTGTGCATATGCATTTTTTGGAAAAAAACATATCGTAAATTATGACAGGCAGCCTTTTTGTTGTTGTTTATTTTAAGTTATTTTCCCTGTGAATTGTCGTATCACATTTCTCGATTAATCGAACAAAGTTGTCGATGGATGAAGTCGTATGTAGTTTGCGCACAGCAGATCTTTTCTTTTTTGTTTACTTTTTATGATCACATGTTAAAAATGTGCACAAACATTTATGGGAAGAAAAAAGAATGTGAATTATGACAAGCAGAAAAAAAAGTTGTTAATTTCAACATATTTTTCCTAAAACACGAGTTGAGGCCATGACGTGTGTTTTGTCCGATTATTTGATTAATCGAAATGACTTATCCATAGATTAAATAGGATATAGGTTTTTTATTATTACTTTTTTTTTAATGCACACATGTTAAAAGTGTGCTTATGCATTTATAGGAAGAAAAAAGAATGCAAATTATGACATGCAGAAAAAAAAGTTGTTTATTTCAATGTATTTTTCGTAAAACACATTAAGGCTGCGAAGTGCTTTATCTGATTAACTGATTAGTCGAACAAACAGATTAAAAAAAAATGTATTTATGTTTTTATCAATACACACATGTTAAAAGTGTGCATATGCATTTGTTAGAAGAAAAAAAAAGGAAATTATGACAAGCAGGGAAACATGTTTTCTTTAAGTTATTTTCCCTATGACGTGTTTGGTCGGGTTTCCCGATTAATCGAACAAAGTTGCCGGTTGATCAAGTTGTTACATGTTTCCGCACAGCAGATATTTTGTTTTTTTTGTTTATTTTTTAATGAATGCACACATGTTAAAAGTCTGCATATGCATTTGTTAGAAGAAAAAAAAGAATGCTAATTATGACAAGCAGGGACATTTTTTTTTGTTAAAGTTATTTTCTCTAAAACATGAATTGAGGCTATGACCTGTTTATTCGGGAATTCCCGATTAATCGGACAAAGTCGCGGGTCGATTAAGTTGTACATGTTTCCGCACAGCAGATATTTTGTTTTTTGTTTATAACGAATTGAGGCTATGACCTGTTTATTCGGGGAATACCGATTAATCGAACAAAGTCGCGGGTTGATTAAGTTGTACATGTTTCCGCACAGCAGATATTTTGTTTTTTGTTTATTTTTTAATGATGTTAAAAGTCTGCATGTGCATTTGTTAGAAGAAAAAAAACAATGCTAATTATGACAAGAAGATACTTTTTTTTTGTTTAAGTTATTTTCCCTAAAACACAAATTGAGCCTTTGACCCCTTTATTCGGGAATTCCCGATTAATCGAACAAAGTCGTGGGTTGATTAAGTTGAACATTGTTTCCGCACAGCAGATATTTAGTTGTTTTGTTTATTTTTTAATGAATGCACACATGTTAAAAGTCTGCATATGCATTTGTTAGAAGAAAAAAAAGAATGCTAATTATCACAAGAAGATAATTTTTTTTGTTTAAGTTATTTTCCCTAAAACACGAATTGAGGCTATAACCCGTTTATTCGGGAATTCCCGATTAATCGAACAAAGTCGTGAGTCAAAGATATTTTGTTTTTTGTTTATTTTTTAATGAATGCACACATGTTAAAAGTCTGCATATGCATTTGTTAGAAGAAAAAAAAAAGCTAATTATGACAAACAGGGAATTTTTTTTTTAAAAGTTATTTTCCCTAAAACACGAATTGAGGCTGTGACCGGTTTATTCGGGAATTCCCGATTAATCGAACAAAGTCGTAAGTCAAAGATATTTTGTTTTTTGTTTATTTTTTAATGAATGCACACATATTAAAAGTCTGCATATGCATTTGTTAGAAGAAAAAAAAATGCTAATTATGACAAGCAGGGAATTTTTTTTTGTTAAAGTTATTTTCCCTAAAACACGAATTCAGGCTGTGACCGGTTTATTCGGGAATTCCCGATTAATCGAACAAAGTCGTGAGTCAAAGATATTTTGTTTTTTGTTTATTTTTTAATGAATGCACACATGTTAAAAGTCTGCATATGCATTTGTTAGAAGAAAAAAAAAGCTAATTATGACAAGCAGGGAATTTTTTTTTGTTAAAGTTTTTTTTCCCTAAAACACGAATTCAGGCTATGACCGGTTTATTCGGGAATTCCCGATTAATCGAACAAAGTCGTAAGTCAAAGATATTTTGTTTATTTTTTAATGAACGCACACAGGTTAAAAGTGCACGTGTTTTTACCCGATTACTCGATTCATGAGCGCACTAATCCAAAAATAATCCACCATAATAACCATAAAATGTGCTTCTTTAAGGGAGTGAAGACAATCACGTTTGGGGTATGTTTTCTTCTTCTAATTTTTTTTTTTTTTTTTTTTTTTTAAGATGTGTGTGTGTGCGTGCATGTGCGTGCGTGTGTGTGTGTGGTGGGGGGCGTTCTCGCCTGACATCCTCAAACAATACGAGAAAGAGGAGTGCACGAATCCGCGCGCCCCCAGCTTTAGGGGTCCCTTTGCACCAGCGAGAGCGTCCGCCATTCCTAAAAAGACCCTTTTTTTAAGAGTCGGGGGGTTCCGAGCCTCTTCCGAGAGGAGGACGAGGATGTGAGGGAAAGTCCCCCGAGCTGCAGCCGCAGACTTTTTCGGGATCCATCCGGGTGCAGCTCAGTGGCGCGTTTTGATGAAAGCCCAAGTTGTCATTGGACAGAAGTCATCATGTGACAGGCCCGTCGGTGCAATTTGGAGCTGGTGTGCATGAATCCACTCCTTCCACGCAGCGCGGCCATAATCGGGGGGAAAGCCCATCACGGGATCCTTTTTTCGGGGATGATTTGTCCCCCCGGCCGCTGAGCTCGCTGGACAGTAACGCGCGCAGACGTTCCTGGGCTGGAGATGAATTACGAATTCGAGCGAGAGAGCGGATTTATCAATAGTCAGCCTTCGCTCGCTGAGTGCCTGACATCTTTCCCCCCTGTCGCGGATTCCTTTCAAAGTTCATCAATCAAGAGCTCGACACTGATTCCCCCTCCCTTCGAGCAGACCATCCCCAGCCTCAACCCGGGCGGCCACCCGCGTCACGGCCGGCCGAGGCACAGCCCGGACGGATGCAGCCCGCTGCCCACCGCCTCGCTTCCCCCGGAGTACCCGTGGATGCGGGAGAAGAAAGCCTCCAAGAGGAGCCACCTGCAGCCCACGACCACCGCGACCACCTTGTCCAATGGACCCGTGTGCTTCTCCCCTAAAGGTGGGTGCGCTAAAAAAATAAAAACAAATCTATTTTTCCCCCTCCACATTTCATTTAAATCATAGCAGCAATGACGATTATGGAACGGTTCTGTCCCAGGCTCGCCGGAGGTCGTGGACGTGGCTCCAGGGGGCTCCCGGCGCCTCAGGACCGCGTACACCAACACGCAGCTGCTGGAGCTGGAGAAGGAATTCCACTTCAACAAGTATCTGTGCCGACCCCGCCGGGTGGAGATAGCGGCCCTGCTGGACCTGACCGAGCGCCAGGTCAAAGTCTGGTTCCAGAACCGGCGCATGAAGCACAAGCGCCAGACGCAGACTAAGGAGAACCATAACGGGGACCGGGGCGGCGGCAGCGGCGGTGGCCGAGAGGAGGAGGAGGAGGAAGGGGAGGACGCCATGCGCTGCAGCGACGAGGACGACGAGGGCCCCCAGTTGTACGAGCAAAGCGGGGCCCTGCTGGAGAGAGACACCTTCTCCTTTCACAACAACAATCTGGCTCCCACGCAGCTGCACGTCCACAATAGCGGCTACGCCCCGACCCCGCTCCACAGCAATGAGAAAAATCTCAAACATTTCCCCAACGCGGCGCCCACTGCTGCGGGCTGCGCGGCAACAATGGGCCCCGGCTCGGCATCTGGGCCGGACAATGGCGACTGCAGTCCCCCGGCCCTGGACGTTTCTATACACGACTTCCAGGCCTTCTCGGCGGATTCCTGCCTGCAGCTCTCCGACGCCGCCTCGCCGAGCTTGTCGGAGTCCCTGGACAGTCCCGTGGACATTTCCGCGGACACTTTCTACTTTTTCGCCGAGTCCCTGACGACGATCGACCTGCAGAATCTCAACTATTAGCCGCGTTTGATTTCTTGGTTGAAAACCTTTTTTTTTGTTTTGTTATTGTGGACGGCGAGGCCGGCGGTAAATCGATTGTAATTCCCTTCCCCCAAAAAAACAAAAACAAACAAAAACATTTTTTTTGTGTGTGCGAGGGAGGGAAAATTATGACGTGTGTGTGACAAATTCTACAAGTTTTATTTTTGTATAGCTCCTTGGATATTTTTGTTAGAATACAAGAACTTGCTACAACTTTTTGGTGTTTGGAGTCTTTTTCTATTCCCCGAAACAATAAAAAAAAAAAAAACATAAAATATGCAAATTAAACAACAGGTTGGTCATGAATATAAATTACTAGAGCAAGCGCACTGATGCTATTTTTCCTATTTAGGGGAATTGTAATATTTATTCCATATATATATTTTATATATTATATTTTTTTAGCAGTTCCACTGTGAAAGAATATTTTTGTTTTTTAAAATTTTTTTTTTAGCGTTTTCTCGTCTCCAACACAGCCGAGCCTCGTTCGCCCGCAGGAGCTCATAAATCACCGCGCTGTCACCAAAGACACCCACTCGTGTCTGCATGCTCACAAATAAAAACCCACTCATGATTCCGGACGCTTTTTTTTTTTTTTTTTTTTTTTTTTTTTTTTTAAAGAGGGGGTCGCTCGGCAATTATTTCTTTTTATAGTGCGCTTAAAAAAAGGCTTGTTGTGCGTGTTAGGCCCCCCCAACAAACCCACGAGGGGGGCCATTTTATTAGGTTTGTGATCATGATGTGTTTTTTTTCTTGCAAGGTTATTGGATCGAGCACGCCAGGGGCCAATATGTTCGATAAGACGATTATAAAGAGCTTCATTATCGTTTAATAAATAGTCGGTTCAATATGGAGCTTTTGTGCGTCAAATCAGGCTCCAGCCACCGGTTGCACGGATCGATACGATCATCTAAAAGCTATGCACTGCAACTGGAGTGTGTGTGTGTATACGTGTGTGTGTAAGTGTGTGTGTGTGCGTGCTTTTGACGGCGAATGGCGGGGGTTTGCAACTATAGTGGCGTCCGCGTAACCAAATCATTCCGAGACAACGCGTCCTTTCTGCGCGCATATGTGGCACACAAAAGAGCTGCGAGGCCCGCCATGGTGTAGCGGGGCTGGCTGTCCACGGTCGAGGACCCGCAGCGCCCACGCATGCACTCCGCTGCAGATGTCAGAGGGTTGGGGGAGGGGAGCCTTCAGCGGTGACGCCACTATAGTGCTTTACTTCCACGGCTGCAAAAAAAAAAAAAAAAAAAAAAAAAAATCACGTTTTGTCTTATTTTTGGCGATCACGTGGCATGGTAGTCTCCTAACCCCCAGTTTTCATGCTAAAATGACTTATTTTGAGTTTTAACAGCATATAGGAGGTGTTTATAAACGTGTGGAGGACTTTGGAAAACTTTCAAATCAGAGATATTGAACTCAGTGACTTTAAGCTATAGACCAGGGGGCCAAAACATTTGCCTCCAAGGGCCAAAGTGAAAATGTGCGAAAAGTCTGTGAGGAGTGTAGCCTCACAAAGACATATTTAAAAGTTAGTAGTATAGAGCAGTGGTTCTCAAATGGGGGTACGCGTACCCCTGGGGGTACTTGAAGGTATGCCAAGGGGTACGTGAGATTTTTTTTAAATATTCTAAAAATAGCAACAATTCAAAAATCCTTTATAAATAAAAAATAAAAAAAACTATCCTTTTTTCCAAATAGTTCGAGTAAGACCACTACAAATGAGCAATATTTTGCACTTTAATAAATCAGAAACTGATGACATAGTGCTGTATTTACTTCTTTATCTCTTTTTTTCAACCAAAAATGCTTTGCTCTGATTAGGGGGTACTTGAATTTAAAAAAAAAATCACAGGGGGTGCATCACTGAAAAAAGGTTGAGAACCACTGGTATAAAGTATTACACAGACTTTGTGTCTAATTCAGTTAAAATGCAACCATTTTTTTTAACCTCAAAAAGGTCATTTTGTGGAGATGTTCACCATTTCCGGGTGTTGTTGAGAAACCAGCTCCTCCGATATATTTAAACCGATCGCTTTCAAAATGGACACGGAGGATGCTAAGTTCTCAAGCGTTCAGGTTTTTATTACAGGACTTGGCGAACAAGATGATCCTTTTCCATAATCCGCCTATAAAACAATGAAATACGGCGTTTTTTTAATTATAATAAATTACTGTAAATTGAAAAAAACTGTTTTCATGTTAAAATTCTGGTGACTAAGCTGCCAGTTTGTTCGACCGCAAAAATCGATGTTTCTTGTTTTTACGGCGAAAAATAGCTTGGATGCCCAAAGTGCGGCCCTCAGTCCAAATTTGGCCCGCCGTGTCACTTCTTTTGGCCCGCCAAGGGGGTCTACCAAATACAAAATGACTTATTTTGAGTTTTAACAGCATTTAGGAAGTGTTTATAAATGTGTGGAGGACTTTGGAAAACTTTAAAATCAGAGATATTAAACTCAGTGACTTTAAGCTATAGACCAGGGGGCCCAAACATTTGCCTCCAAGGGCCTAAGTGAAAATGTGCTAAAAGTCTGTGAGGAGTGTAGCCTCACAAAGACATATTTAAATGTTAGTAGTATAGATTATCACACAGACTGTGTGTCTAATTCAGTTAAAATGCAATCATTTTTTTTAACCTCAAAAAGGTCATTTTGTGGAGATGTTCACCATTTCCGGGTGTTGTTGAGAAACCAGCTCCTCCGATATATTTCAACCGATCGCTTTCAAATTGGACACGGAGGATGCTAAGTTCTCAAGCGTTCAGGTTTTTATTACAGGACTTGGCGAACAAGCTGATCCTTTTCCATAATCCGCCTATAAAACGATGAAATAGTTTTACCATAAAATGTACAGCGGTTTTTATACTAAATGACTGTGAATTGAATTAACTGTTTTCATGTTATAATTCTGGTGACTAAGCTGCCAGTTTTTTCTACCGTAAAAATCGATGTTTCTTGTTTTTACGGCGGTTAATAGCTTCGATGCCCAAAGTGCGGCCCTCGGTCCAAATTTGGCCCGCCATGTCACTTCTTTTGGCCCGCTAAGGGGGTCTACCAAATACAACATGACTTATTTTGAGTTTTTAAATCAGAGATATTAAATTCAGTGACTTTAAGCTATAGACAAAGGGACCCAAACATTTGCCCCCAAGGGTCAAAGTAAAAAAGTGCTAAAAATCAGCAATTTTTGTGCCACAGCACCACAAGTGAGGAGTGTAGCCTCACAAAGACATATTTAAATATTAGTAGTATAGATTATCACACAGACTGTGTGTCTAATTCAGTTAAAATGCAACCTTCTTAACCTCAAAACACCCGAAAAGGTCATTTTGTGGAGATGTCCACCATTTCCGGGTGTTGTTGAGAAACCAGCTCCTCCGATATATTTCAACCGATCGCTTTCAAAATGGACACGGAGGATGCTAAGTTCTCAAGCGTTCAGGTTTTTATTACAGGACTTGGCGAACAAGCTGATCCTTTTCCATAATCCGCCTATAAAACGATGAAATAGTTTTACCATAACATTTACGGTTTTTTTTATACTAAATTACTGTAAATTGAAAAAACTGTTTTCATGTTAAAATTCTAGTGACTAAGCTGCCAGTTTTTTCTACCGTAAAAATCGATGTTTCTTGTTTTTACGGCGGTCAATAGCTTTGATGCCCAAAGTGCGGCCCTCGGTCCAAATTTGGCCCGCCGTGTCACTTCTTTTGGCCCGCCAAGGGGGTCTACCAAATAAAAAATGACTTATTTTGAGTTTTAACAGCATATAGGAAGTGTTTATAAACGTGTGGAGGACTTTGGAAAACTTTAAAATCAGAGGTATTAAACCCAGTGACTTTAAGCTATAGACCAGGGGGCCAAAACATTTGCCTCCAAGGACCAAAGTGAAAATGTGCTAAAAGTCTGTGAGGAGTGTAGCCTCACAAAGACATATTTAAATATTAGTAGTATAGAGTATTACATAGACTGTGTCTAATTCAGTTAAAATGCAACATTTTTTAACTTCAAAACACCCGAAAAGGTCATTTTGTGGAGATGTTCACCATTTCCGGGTGTTGTTGAGAAACCAGCTCCTCCGACATATTTCAACCGATCGCTTTCAAAATGGACACGGAGGATGCTGAGTTCTCAAGCGTTCAGGTTTTTACTACAGGACTTGGCGAACAAGATTATCCTTTTGCATAATGCGCCTACAAAACGATAAAATAGTTTTACTCGAGATGTCCGATAATGGCTTTTTTGCCGATATCCAATATTGTCCAACTCTTAATTACCGATTCCGATATCAACCGATACCGATATATACAGTGGTGGAATTAACACATTATTATGCCTAATTTTGTTGTGATGCCCCGCTGGATGCATTAAACAATGTAACAAGGTTTTCCAAAATAAATCATGGAAAAAAAATGCCAACATGGCACTGCAATATTTATTATTGAAGTCACAAAGTGCATTATTTTTTTTTAACATGCCTCAAAACAGCAGCTTGGAATTTGGGACATGCTCTCCCTGAGAGAGCATGAGGAGGTTGAGGTGGGCGGGGGCGGGGGCAGGGTTTTGGGGTAGGGGGTAGCGGGGGTGTATATTGTAGCGTCCCGGAAGAGTTAGTGCTGCAAGGGGTTCTGGGTATTTGTTCTGTTGTGTTTATGTTGTCTTACGGTGCGGATGTTCTCCTGAATTGTGTTTGTCATTCTTGTTTGGTGTGGGTTCACAGTGTGGCGCATATTTGCAACAGTGTTAAAGTTGTTTGTATGGCCACCCTCAGTGTGACCTGTATGGCTGTTGACCAAATATGCGCTGCATTCACTTGTGTGTGTGAAAAGGCGTAGATATTATGTGACTGAGATCACATAATATCTAGAATTGATATCATAACACAGCGGCATTTTAAAAAGTCATAAATTTTACTTTTTGAAACCAATACCGATAATTTTGAAACTGATACCGATCATTTCCAATATTACATTTTAAATCATTTATCGGCCAATAATATCGGCAGTCCAATATTATCGGACATCTCTAAGTTTTACCATAAACATTACGGTGGTTTTTATACTAAATTACTGTAATTTGAAAAAAAATGTTTTTATGTTAAAATTCTGATGACTAAAACACGACAGTTTTTCTACCGTAAAAATCGATGTTTCTTGTTTTTACGGCGGTCAATAGTATGGATGCCCAAAGCGGGGCCCACGGCCCAAATTTGGCACGCCGTGTCACTTCTTTTTGTCCCGCCGGGGGTGTCTACCAAAAGTAAAATGATTCACACTGAATTAAAATTATCTGTAGGACCATTTTTTCCACTTACCGCACTATAAAAACAAGAAACGTAGATTTTGACGGTAAAAAATTAACAGCTCAGTCGCAAAAGTTGTGCGGTAAAAATCACAGTGGTCATGTTTTTCAATTTACAGTAATGCACGGTAAAAAAATGGCGGTAGATTTTACGGTAAAAAACTGCCAGCTCAGTAACCTAAAAACAACAATGGTAGAGTTTTTCAATTTACAGTAATTTTCGATTTTAAGGTAAAACTCTGAGCTGCCATCTCTTTTATCGTAAAATCTGAAGATGTGTGATTTTTTTATAGGCTAACTTTGAATTTAAAACCGGTAAAATTGTGACTTTTTGACGCTCTATGGCAAAGGATCATCTTGGTCGCCACGTCCTGTAATAAAAACCTAAACACTTCGGGACTTAGCATCCTCCGTGTCCATTTTGAAAGCGATCGGTTGAAATATGTCGGAGGAGCTGGTTTCTCAACAACACCCGGAAATGGTGAACATCTCCACAAAATGACCTTTTTGGGTGTTTTAGGGTTAAAAATGCTGCATGTTAACTGAATTAGACACAATGTGACAATCTTTATTACTAATATTTAAATATGTCGCTGTTTCATGGTCAAAATTGGCACAGTTTCACTTTGGCCCTCGGAGACAAATGTTTTGGCCCCCCTGCTATAGTCATTAAACCCTGTTATAATAAATGTAAAATTGAAAGTAAAAATTGTATAATTTGAGTTAAGTTCCGCAGGAAACAGTCAGAAACACGTCCGCTTGCTTACAGGCAGTTGCTCGTTGTGTGCTTTGTTGTGCTCTCATTAGCATACTCACTTATTTATTGTACTTATTGATATAGTCAGTGGCCTAAAGGAGAATTTTCAAGTGTTCAATGACATATCTAACTATTAGTCGCGTGTCACGGGTTTGAGACCCCTGCTTTCAATGCATCTTCACAAGAGTCGTCAAATAATAAATGGCGTTCCTATAGAAATCCCCCCCTTTACCCTGTCCCCCTCCTTCTCCACGATGGGGGCGGGGCTTCCCAACTATTTGATGTCCTTTTGTGGGTTGTGCAAGAGGTGTACCTAATGGTTTGGCCACACAACCCGCTGAGAACCAGCCAGTGTCCTCTACAGTGGACATTTATGTTTTTGGTTCTTACTTTTTAGACAAAAACACAAATGTCCACTGTAGAGGACACTGGCTGGTACGAACTCATCTTCGCCATCCTAGTCACTGCCGTTGTGTCCTTGGGCAAGACACTGCATTAGGGACTCCATGTAACAAGTCTGTGGATTATACTGTAAAAAACTGGCAGCTTGCCAGCAGAAGAGTGATACTGCTTTTGTCTTTTACAGTAATGCACTGTAAAACAACGACTGTTCTTTTTACAGTATAATCTACAGTCCTTGTTTTTACAGTGCATTACTGTAAATTGAAAAACAATGCCACTCTTATTTTTACAGTAAAATTCTGGTGACTGACATGCCAATTTTTTAACAGTCAAAATAAAAGTGCATGTTTACATTTACAGCAATGAACTGTAAAATCAATAACTACAGATTTGACGGTAAAACTCCCCAAAAAACTAACGCTCAATCGGCAGAATTTTACTGTAAAAATAAAGTTAAAGCCTGTAAAAATGACCGTAATTTTACGGCTGAGTCGCCATAATTTTATGGCCAAAAAATAACAACACTACCATGTTTTCATTTACAGTAAGGCACTGTAACAACGACCGCAGACTTTACAGTAGCATTTTTATTTTACCCGAAAAATTTGTGCGGTACGGTAGAATTTGGCCCCATTGCTGGGTGGATCTCCGGTGAGAGAATGGCGGTGCAGATTTGGGGTTAATCATTTCGCAATGCAGTCTGCTGAAAATGATGGAAAGTGCCACTCTACATAGCAACTGACGCTGTGGTCAAAATCAGAATTGCTCCAGAACACATTTTGAGATATTCAAAATTCTACTGCCATCTGGCGGCTAAAGTGGATAGTGCACCCTCTATATTTGTCATGTTTCAGGTGTCAGGTAAACCGCTACAAAAGGGGCCATATGAACCCTTTTCCTACTGTATAGCGTTTTTTAACTTTTTAGTGAGTCGGTGTAAAAACCAAGGTCAATTTTACAGTCAAATCCTGGCGATTTTTTTTTTTTTTTTTTTAGCATAAAATCCACATTTGTTGTTTTCACAGTACATTGCTGTAAATTGAAAAGTGCTACCATTGTAAATTTTACTGTCAAATTGTGGCGAGCCATTTTTTTAACAGTCAAAATAACTATTTACAGTAATGAACTGTAAAAACAATAATGGCAAAAAAACAAACAAACTCGAATTTGACTGTAAAAAAAAAAAGTGGTATTTTTTTACCCATCCATCCATTTTCTACCGCTTGTCCCTAACCGCATCGCAGGGCTATTGTTTTACCATTTACAGTACATACCTGTAAAATGGTGGTGAATTCTACGCTGCACCTATGAGTCGCCATAATTGAATCGCAAAAACCAACAAAGATGCCATTTTTTCCAGTTACAGTAACACACTGTAAAAACAACGACCCCAAATGTTACTGTGAAATTTTCATACTACCATAAAAATCACAGTGGCATACCATTTTTCAAAGTTTTAGTACTTCAATGTAAAAAACCGAGGGTCCATTTTACAGAAAACTTTACAGAATTTTTTTTTTTTACTGTAAAATCTACAGAATTTTTTGTTTTTTTACACTTCATGCAGGCTCATTCCCAGTCTGTACAGGAGATTTTCCTTAAAAAATGTCTTCATCAATGACACAATGCACATATGAGTCGCCATAATCGAATCGCAAAAACCAACAAATATGCCGTTTTTCTAGTTACAGTAACACACTATAAAAACAACGACCCCAAATGTTACTGTGAAATTTTCATACTACCATAAAAATCACAGTGGCATCCCGTTTTTCAAAGTCTTAGGACTTCAATGTGAAAAAAAACAGGGTCCATTTTACAGAAAATTTTACAGAATTTTTTTTTTTTACCGTAAAATCTACAGAATTTTTTTTTTTTTTTTTTTTTTACAGTTCATGCATGCTCATTCCCAGTCTGTACAAGAGATTTTCCTTAAAAAATGTCTTCATCAATGACACAATGCACCTATGAGTCGCCATAATCGAATCGCAAAAACCAACAAAGATGCCGTTTTTGTAGTTACAGTAACACACTGTAAAAACAACGACCCCAAATGTTACTGTGAAATTTTCATACTACCATAAAAATCACAGTGGCATACCGTTTTTCAAAGTTTTAGTACTTCAATGTAAAAAAAACGAGGGTCCATCCTTCAGAAAATTTTACAGATTTTTTTTTTTTACCGTAAAATCTACAGAATTTTATATATTTTTTTTTTACAGTTGATGCAGGCTCATTCCCAGTCTGTACAAGAGATTTTCCTTAAAAAATGACTTCATCAGTGACACAACGCACCTATGAGTCGCCATAATCGAATCGCAAAAACCAACAAAGATGCCGTTTTTGTAGTTACAGTAACACACTGTAAAAACAACGACCCCAAATGTTACTGTGAAATTTACATACTACCATAAAAATCACAGTGGCATACCGTTTTTCAAAGTTTTAGTACTTCAATGTAAAAAAAACGAGGGTCCATCCTTCAGAAAATTTTACAGATTTTTTTTTTTTACCGTAAAATCTACAGAATTTTATATATATATTTTTTTACAGTTGATGCAGGCTCATTCCCAGTCTGTACAAGAGATTTTCCTTAAAAAATGTCTTCATCAGTGACACAATGCACCTATGAGTCGCCATAATCGAATCGCAAAAATCAACAAAGATGCCGTTTTTGTAGTTACAGTAACACACTGTAAAAACAACGACCCCAAATGTTACTGTGAAATTTTCATACTACCATAAAAATCACAGTGGCATACCGTTTTTCAAAGTTTTAGTACTTCAATGTAAAAAAAACGAGGGTCCATCCTTCAGAAAATTTTACAGATTTTTTTTTTTTACCGTAAAATCTACAGAATTTTTTTTTTTTTTTACAGTTCATGCATGCTCATTCCCAGTCTGTACAAGAGATTTTCCTTAAAAAATGTTTTCATCAATGACACAATGCACCTATGAGTCGCCATAATCGAATCGCAAAAACCAACAAAGATGCCGTTTTTGTAGTTACAGTAACACACTGTAAAAACGACGACCCCAAATGTTACTGTGAAATTTTCATACTACCATAAAAATCACAGTGGTATACCGTTTTTCAAAGTTTTAGTACTTCAATGGAAAAAAACGAGGGTCCATTTTACAGAAAATTTTACAGAATTTTTTTTTTTACCGTAAAATCGACATAATTTTTTTTAATTTTTTACAATTCATGCAGGCTCATTCCCAGTCTGTACAAGAGATTTTCCTTAAAAAATGTCTTCATCAATGACACAATGCACCTATGAGTCGCCATAATCGAATCGCAAAAACAAACAAAGATGCCGTTTTTGTAATTACAGTAACACACTGTAAAAACAACGACCCCAAATACTTCCATAAAAATCACAGTGGCATACCGTTTTTCAAATTTTTAGTACTTCAATGTAAAAAAAACAAGGGTCCATTTTACAGAAAATTTTACAGAATTTTTTTTTTTACCGTAAAATCTACAGAATTTTTCTTTTTTTTTACAGTTCATGCATGCTCATTCCCAGTCTATACAAGAGATGTTCCTTAAAAAATGTCTTCATCAATGACACAATGCACCTATGAGTCACCATAATCGAATCGCAAAAACCAACAAAGATGCCGTTTTTGTAGTTACAGTAACACACTGTAAAAACAACGACCCCAAATACTTCCATAAAAATCACAGTAGCATACCGTCTTTCAAAGTTTTAGTACTTCAGTGTAAAAAAAAACGAGGGTCCATTTTACAGAAAATTTTCCGTCAATTTTTTTTTTTTACCGTAAAATCGACATAATTTTTATTTATTTATTATAAGTTTTTTTTTTTTTTTTTTTTTTTTACAGTTTATGCAGTCTGTACAATACATTTTCCTTAAACAATGTTTTTCGCCTGCAATACCACAGATGACCAAAGATAGCGCCCTTCTCCCCCCCGCCTCCGTAAATGTCGCCCTACGGTCTGCTCCCACTCCCACTCCCACGCACGCCCCCTCCCGCGCCGCACAATCCATTAGTGCCCTCGCAGCAGATTTATTTGACGAACACTTTTTTCAACAAGACCATCACGCCGCGGGCTGAAGTGCGCATGGGCGGCACGTTACGTCCCATCAGCGCGCGATAAGGGCGCGCAATAGAAGTCAGAGTTGACCCGGAGAGGAGGGAGGAAATTAAAAAGACATTTCTGTCATTCCGGGAGATAAATGTGAGCCTCTTGGTAAACATTTCCCACCCGCCGAGACAATATTTGCAGAGTAAACCCTCGAGCCTGATAGGACAGATCATGACGTAATGCTACAAAAAAAAAGGGGGTCACCTGAGGTCAACGTGCGCGGCTGTCCTCCTCGAGTGCGTCCTGGGGGTTTCACGCCGGGACCGCCGAAGCGTCCGCGTCCTGCTCGCTCGGCCACCGCGCGTCATTTGACGGACGAGCGGCCACTCGAGCGGCAATCTGTCAGCAGATAGCGCCTGAGTGGCTGACCCGGTGTCACGTGACCACGCCCGTTCATTGATGCCGGTCACCCCCCTTGGCCCCCCTCCCCCTCCCCATAGGTAAATGTCGTCACGCAGGGCAGCGGAGGCAGAGATCAGAGGTGCTCCACGATGCCACGATGAGCACCTTCGTGGATTATTCCGTCATGAGCGGCGAGGGCGGCTCGTGTTCCGTGAGAGCCTTCCACCCGGATCACGGGATCGCCGCGTTCCAGTCGTGCGCCGTGACGGCGGGCAACTGCGGCGCCGATGAGCGCTTCATGGCGAGCCGGGCTTCGCCGGACGACGCCCCGCCGCGCGGCTCCTGCCACTCCGGGCTGGCGTACGGCGCGCACGCGGCCTGCGGCTCCGGCTACGGCGCGCCGACTTTCTACAACCATTACGCGCTGAACCAGGAAGTAGACGCCGCCGCGGGGTTCGCCCAGTGCGGCCCGCTGGTGTACCCGGGTCACCTGGCGCAGGGTCAGCTGCAGTACGCCCACCCGGCCTACGGGGGCGGCCACGAGCCTTTCCCCGGGTGCTCGAACCCTCTCTCCCCGCTCCACGCCGCTCACCTGGAAGGGTGCTGCTCCCCGCTGTCGGAGGGAGCCTCCACATGTGCGCAGACCTTCGACTGGATGAAAGTCAAGAGGAACCCCCCTAAGGCAGGTGGGTGGTGCGTTCAAGTGCTCCAGGTGCATTATACATTTAGGCATGTCCACCTCAAATATATTTCTCAGGTGGACAATAATAATGACAATAATATATCAAAAACTGCGGGGTTTTGCTGGCGTTGTGATGCATTCAGGGCCAGCCGAAAGAAAGAAATGATCAACAAATGTCCACTGTAGTGGACGCTGGCTCTCACGAGGACACATTTTAACGGTTCAGTCCTTACAAGAAAAGTCTTACTAATGTTTGATCGTGCAGTTTTGAGTCATATTAACAATTTGACCTCTTCCATTCAAAACTGCATTGAAAAAATGCTCATTTTTAGCTATTGAGTGAGTTTTGGTGTTGATATTGTTATTCATCCTTTTTACGACATGCCCGCAGTGACAGTGCAGGGTTACAGTGTGTTCGTCACATATTTGACAATTTTCACATGCCGACATATCCGAAAAGGAGTAGGGCGAAGCAGAGCTTATTCACTCTCATTTGCCGCGTCATAGTCATTTTTATTACATATGGACAGGTTGATTGGCAACACTAAAATTGGCCCTAGTGTGTGAATGTGAGTGTGAATGTTGTATCCGTGTTGGCCCTGCGATGAGGTGGCGACTTGTCCAGGGTGCACCCCGCCTTCCGCCCGAATGCAGCTGAGATAGGCTCCAGCACCCCCCGCGACCCGAAAAGGGACAAGAGGTAGAAAATGGATGGATAATGACAATAATATATCAAAAACGCTCAATACTGCGGGTTCTTGCTGGCGTCGTGATGCATTCAGGGCCAGCCGAAAGAAAGAAATGATCAACAAATGTCCACTGCAGTGGACGCTGGCTCGCACAAAAACACATTTTAACGGTTCAGTCCTTACAAGAAAAGTCTTACTCATGTTTGATCGTGCAGTTTTGAGTCATATTAACAATTTGACCTCTTCCATTCAAAACTGCATTGAAAAAACGCTCATTTTTAGCTATTGAGTGAGTTTTAGTATTGATATTGTTATTCATCCTTTTTTACAACACGCGTGCAGTGACAGTGCAGAGTTACAGTGTGTCCGTCACATATTTGACAATTTCTCATGCCGACATATCCGAAAAGGAGTAGGGCGAAGCAGAGCTTATTCACTCTCCTTTGCCGCGTCATAGTCATTTTTATAACATATGGACAGGTTGATTGGCAACACTAAAATTGGCCCTAGTGTGTGAATGTGAGTGTGAATGTTGCATCTGTGTTGGCCCTGCGATCAGGTGGCGACTTGTCCAGGGTGTACCCCGCCTTCCGCCCGAATGCAGCTGAGATAGGGACAAGCGGTAGAAAATGGATGGATAATGACAATAATATATGAAAAACGCTCAATACTGCGTGGTTTTTGCTGGCATCGTGATGCATTCAGGGCCAGCCGAAAGAAAGAAATGATCAACAAATGTCCACTGTAGTGGACGCTGGCTCTCACGAGGACACATTTTAACGGTTCAGTCCTTACAAGAAAAGTCTTACTCATGTTTGATCGTGCAGTTTTGAGTCATATTAACAATTTGACCTCTTCCATTCAAAACTGCATTGAAAAAATGCTCATTTTTAGCTATTGAGTGAGTTTTGGTATTGATATTGTTATTCATCCTTTTTACGACATGCCCGCAGTGACAGTGCAGAGTTACAGTGTGTTCGTCACATATTTGACAATTTTCACATGCCGACATATCCGAAAAAGGAGTAGGGCGAAGCAGAGGTTATTCACTCTTCTTTGCTGCGTCATAGTCATTTTTATTACATATGGACAGGTTGATTGGCAACACTAAAATGGGCCCTAGTGTGTGAATGTGAGTGCTGTGAATGTTGTATCTGTGTTGGCCCTGCGATGAGGTGGCGACTTGTCCAGGGTGCACCCCGCCTTCCGCCCGAATGCAGCTGAGACAGGCTCCAGCACCCCCCGCGACCCCAAAAGGGACAAGCGGTAGAAAATGGATGGATAGTGACAATAATATATGAAAAACGCTCAATACTGCGGGTTTTTGCTGGCGTTGTGATGCATTCAGGGCCAGCCGAAAGAAAGAAATGATCAACAAATGTCCACTACAGTGGACGCTGGCTCTCACGAGGACACAGTTTAACGGTTCAGTCCTTACGAGAAAAGTGTTACTAATGTTTGATAGTGCAAACCCTAATATTTGAGCAAAGTACATTAACAATTTGACCTCTTCCATTCAAAACTGCATTGAAAAAATGCTAATTTTTAGCTATTGAGTGAGTGTTGTATTGATATTGTTATTCATTCTTTTTTACGACACGCGCGCAGTGACAGTCCAGAGTTACAGTGTGTTCGTCACATATTTGACAATTTTCACATGCCGACATATACGAAAAGGAGTAGGGCGAAGCAAAGCTTATTCACTCTCCTTTGCAGCGTCATAGTCATTTTTTACTACATATGGACAGGTTGATTGGCAACACTAAAATTGGCCCTAGTGTGTGAATGTGAGTGTGAATGTTGTATCTGTGTTGACCCTGCGATGAGGTGGCAACTTGTCCAGGGTGTACCCCGCCTTCCGCCCGAATGCAGCTGAGATAGGGACAAGCGGTAGAAAATGAATGGATAATGACAATAATATATGAAAAACGCTCAATGCTGCGGGTTTTTGCTGGCGTCGTGATGCATTCAGGGCCAGCCGAAAGAAAGAAATGATCAACAAATGTCCACTGTAGTGGACGCTGGCTCTCACGAGGACACATTTAAACGGTTCAGTCCTTACAAGAAAAGTCTTACTAATGTTTGATCGTGCAGTTTTGAGTCATATTAACAATTTGACCTCTTCCATTCAAAACTGCATTGAAAAAACGCTCATTTTTAGCTATTGAGTGAGTTTTGGTATTGATATTGTTATTCATCCTTTTTTACGACATGCACGCAGTGACAGTGCAGAGTTACAGTGTGCTCGTCACATATTTGACAATTTTCACATGCCGACATATCTGAAAAAGGAGAAGGGCGAAGCAGAGCTTATTCACTCTCCTTTGCTGCGTCATAGTCATTTTTATTACATATGGGCAGGTTGATTGGCAACACTAAAATTGGCCCTAGTATGTGAATGTGAGTGTGAATGTTGTATCTGTGTTAGCCCTGCGATGAGGTGGCGACTTGTCCAGTGTGTACCCCGCCTTCCGCCCAAATGCAGCTGAGATAGGGACAAGCGGTAGAAAATGGATAGATAATGACAATAATATATCAAAAACGCTCAATACTGCGTGGTTTTTGCTGGCGTCGTGATGCATTCAGGGCCAGCCGAAAGAAAGAAATGATCAACAAATGTCCACTGCAGTGGACGCTGGCTCTCACGAGGACACATTTTAACGGTTCAGTCCTTACAAGAAAAGTCTTACTCATGTTTGATCGTGCAGTTTTGAGTCATATTAACAATTTGACCTCTTCCATTCAAAACTGCATTGAAAAAATGCTCATTTTTAGCTACTGAGTGAGTTTTGGTATTGATATTGTTATTCATCCTTTTTACGACATGCCCGCAGTGACAGTGCAGGGTTACAGTGTGTTCGTCCCATATTTGACAATTTTCACATGCCGACATATCCGAAAAGGAGTAGGGCGAAGCAGAGCTTATTCACTCTCCTTTGCCGCGTCATAGTCATTTTTATTACATATGGACAGGTTGATTGGCAACACTAAAATTGGCCCTAGTGTGTGAATGTGAGTGTGAATGTTGTATCTGTGTTAGCCCTGCGATGAGGTAGCGACTTGTCCAGGGTGTACCCCACCTTCCGCCCGAATGCAGCTGAGATAGGGACAAGCGGTAGAAAATGGATGGATAATGACAATAATATATGAAAAACGCTCAATACTGCGTGGTTTTTGCTGGCATCGTGATGCATTCAGAGCCAGCCGAAAGAAAGAAATGACCAACAAATGTCCACTGCAGTGGACGCTGGCTCTCACGAGGACACATTTTAACGGTTCAGTCCTTACAAGAAAAGTCTTACTAATGTTTGATCGTGCCGTTTTGAGTCATATAAACAATTTGATCTCTTCCATTCAAAACTGCATTGAAAAAATGCTCATTTGTAGCTATTGAGTGAATTTTAGTATTGATATTGTTATTCATCCTTTTTACGACACGTGCGCAGTAACAGTGCAGGGTTACAGTGTGTCCGTCACATATTTGACAATTTTCACATGCCGACATTCCGAAAAGGAGTAGGGCGAAGCAAAGCTTATTCACTCTCCTTTGCCACGTCATAGTCATTTTTTAATACATATGTACAGGTTGATTGGCAACACTAAAATTGGCCCTAGTGTGTGAATGTGAGTGTGAATGTTGTATCTGTGTTAGCCATGCGATGAGGTAGCGACTTGTCCAGGGTGCACCCCGCCTTCCGCCCGAATGCAGCTGAGATAGGCTCCAGCCACCCCCTGCCACCCCAAAAGGGACAAGCGGTAGAAAATGGATGGATAATGACAATGATATATATGAAAAACGCTCAATACTGCAGGTTTTTGCTGGCGTCGTGATGCATTCAGGGCCAGCCGAAAGAAAGAAATGATCAACAAATGTCCACTGTAGTGGACGCTGGCTCTCACGAGGACACATTTTAACGGTTCAGTCCTTACAAGAAAATTGTTACTAATGTTTGATAGTGCAAACCCTAATATGTACCCCGCCTTCCGCAGCTGAGATAGGCTCCAGCAACCCCGAAAGGGACAAGCGGTAGAAACTGGATGGATGGATGGATGGATGTTTACGTTCTGTCTTGATATCAATAAAGTTCACATATGATTCAGATTATTTGCTAGATTTATGATTTTATTGTTTAATCCATAATATACTGTTATGATGAAGGTTTTAATTGCTGTACGTGCATTTTTCTATCATTGTTTAGTGATAACATTTAACAGCATTATTCCACACAGTGAACTACTGTAATCCAAATGTATTGTAACCTTACGACAAATGACAGTTCAGGGTGACAAGGTCTACAGTGACCAAGGTCTAAGTTGTCCTCCTGCACCTTCAGGGCGGTCGGGCGAGTTGGGCTACGGAGCCCCGCCCAACGCGGTCCGGACCAACTTCAGCACCAAGCAGCTGACGGAGCTGGAGAAGGAGTTCCACTTCAACAAGTACCTGACGCGGGCGCGGCGCGTGGAGATCGCCGCCACGCTGCAGCTGAACGAAACTCAGGTGAAGATCTGGTTCCAGAACCGGCGGATGAAGCAGAAGAAGCGGGAGAAGGAGGGACTCCTGCCGGCCAAGGCCGCGCCCTCTGACCCCGGGGAGAGCCTCCGGGAGAAAATGGACGACGCGGCGTCGGAGAAGTCGGTTTCTGCGCCTTGTACGCCTTCTCCCACTTCCTCCACCGTGTCCTCCACCGGCGCCGACGGGTACTGATCCGACTGGGAGCGAACTCTTGCACTATTTGGACTATTTCCACTCCCTGGTTATCAATGTCTTTTATATTGTGGAGGGCAGGGGTGTCCAAAGCGTGGACCGGGGGGGCCATTTCCCAGCTTTCAAAGTAAAAGTAACAGCGGTACCCTTTTTCAATTTAAACCCTGACTGTAGATTTGATGGTAAAAACTGGCGGGAAATTTATTGTAAAAAAACAAACATTAGTACTATTTTCCCATTTACAGTAATGCACTGTAAAAACAACAATTGTATATATTAAGGTCAAAAACTTTCAGCCAGAATTTTACCGTAAAAATGACAGTTACAGTTATTTGATTCACAGTAAATCACTGCAAAAAAGGACGACCCTTTGACCTTAAAAAAATGTCTGCTGAGTTGCCAGAATTTGACCATAAAATAACAGTGATACTGTTTTTGGATTTACTGTAAAGCACTGTAAAACACCAAATTGATATTTTACGGTAAAAAAAGGGACATTTACTGTACAAAAAAATAATGGTACCATCAATTTCAAGGTGTAAAAGTGGAGGCCAGAATTTGGTCGTAAAAATACCAGTGGCACTGTTTTTTCAATTTACAGCAACGCACTGTAAACACAGCACCCGTTTGTTTTAGGGTGTAAAAATGTCGGCCATCATTTTGATTGTCTTTTAACCAGGGGTCCCCAAACTTTTTGACTCGTGGGCCGCATTGTGTTAAAAATGTATATATATATATATATATATATATATATATATATATATATATATATATATATATATATATATATATACATTGTCTTTTTAATCCGTTTTGACATTGAACATTGTCACGTTTTTGATGGGAAAATTCATTTTTAGACAATATGATTTGCCTGAGCGGCGAGAAGACACCGAGAGTAACAAGCGGTAGAAAATGGATTAGAAAGGAAAGATTAAAAAAAAAAAAAAATTAAAAAAAAGAAATAAATAAAAAACTTTTTTTTTAACTTGGGACTTCCCGTGGGCCGGATTTTGGATGCTGGGGGGCCGGATCCGGCCCGCGGGCCGTAGTTTGGGGACCCCTGCTTTTAACAATGAAGGTGTTTACATTCACAGAAATGCACTGCAAAAACGACGACCGTAGATTTTTACGACTAAAAACCAAAATGGCCAGAATTTGACCATAAAAATAACATTTGTATAAAATAACATATTTTTTTAAATTTACAGTAACACTATAAAAACAATGAGCATAGTTTTTACAGCAAAAAAATAAATAAAGGCAGCTCAGTCGCCAGCATTTTTCCGTAAGAATAACAACGCTACTGTTTTCTAATTTAATTATGTTTAGGAAAAAAACAAACTGGGAATATTACAGCAAAATTTGTTTTTTCACCGTAAAATCTGCAGTCGTTTTTACAGTGCATGACTGTGAATTTTTAAAGTTACACCAATGCTATTTTTTCGGTAAAATTCCGAAAACTATGCTAGGATTATAATTTTTCTTTTACCGTAAAATCTATGGTAGTTGTTTTTACAGTGCATTACTGTAATTGGCATTGTGACTATTTTTACTGTAAAATTCTGACTTTTTTTTTTTTTCTAAAGTCTATGGCCCTTGCTTTGACAGACCATTACTGGCATTTGGAAAATGATGATAGTCTTATTCTGTAGTCATGGACCAGTTTTGCCGCTTTACTGCACAAAAATGTATGAAAAATGGCCGCCGCATCCCTCATATCACGTGGTTTGGACACCCCGCAGGTGTGTTGTGTCACATGACCTGATCAGCGCGCCCTCCAATTCCCGCAATCAAAGGTGAATTGTCCGCACATTGTCTTGTATCAGAGCTGCATGATGCGTTCACGTGTTCCTGGCCCGGGGCGGGACGCTGAGTTTTATCAGTCAGACCTGTCACGTGTTGCCGGCTTGTCAGCGCCGATTATTAAAAAGTGAAATCATCTCCAAAGGACTTTGGATTTGTGTTATTTAAAAATAAAATAAAACCATGGCTGAAAAAATAAACATTATCACTCCCAGGAGGATGTCGACAAGGGCCAGTGCGGAGTTGCTGAGGTGCGTCACGTGATTAATGTCATGACGTCATTGGACTTTGTCCTCTGGTTTTGAAGTGGAGGCCGACTCCCATCAAAGAAAGGCGATTGATGATCACGCCTCACCTGCTGGACGGTGGAGGCGCATGCGCACACCTGCCGAGGCCCAGAAGACTGTAAGTTGTGCAAAGTCTTCTTAACCTGAAGGCAACTCACTCTTTTGTACGTGGAATGTTGTTTGAAATATTTAAAAGTTGTATTATTGTTATTATTAATGCCGAAAACAAGCTTGCAATAATCAAACATATTTTAATGTAATTTAATAATTTAATGCATTTTTTTAATCATTTTGCAATATTCTAAAACAATATTATTCAACGAATGAACGTAAAAATACTATACTGTATTTTAATAAAATTACATTAAATGTTTTTATTGTCATTTGATATCTTATTATTTTCTATTTAAAATATATCTTAAAACACAATTATTTTTGTTTTGCACACGCTGCTTTTGTTCGTTTTGCCACGCACGCAATTCGTTTCAATCCGTTTTATTTGACACTTAAAAAAATAATCCGTTTAAAAATGGCTTTAGAAAAAATACATACCACAATAAAATAACGAGACGATGGTGAAAAGTATGGATGCGTGTCGAATATTAGTGCGCGCAAATAAATAAACACGTGGAGTGTTGAGTTTAGGCCCCACTGAGGGTCCTTCAGGGACCCCTTCCGAAAGAAAGCCTCGGGTCAAGCAGCGGTCACACTTTGAGTTTGTTGTCATAGCACACACCCACCCACGCACACGGACACACACCCACGCACACACACGCAAAGGCCCAAACAACAAGGTGGAGACCACACTGGTCAAACAAGCAAAACTCCACCTCCAAGGACCTGTTTGACCAACACAATGAACATTAGAAATACAAGGAAAAACACCAAACTTTTTTTTTTTTTTTTTAAATAAAGTAAGACATATATTTGTTGGACCCCCAGAACCGGTGGTTCCGATTCAGGTGCACTAGTAAAGGAACTATGAACTCACCGATTAAATCAAGGAGATTTTGGTTTATGAACAATTCTTGATGTGTAACTTGAATAAGGAGCAGACTTTGGGCAACACATAAAATAACGGAATTGTCTGAATTAGTCCCCCCCAAAACGATTTTATTATTTAAAACGTTGGCTCAAAATGTTGTAAAAAAAATAGAGGAAAACTAGAAATAAATAAATAACAACAAATACTGTATTTTTAAGATATTTAATTAGATAATAATAATAATACAATTTAATTTATTTGTTAACTTTATTTGTTTTTGCAATACCACTTATTTAAGTCAGGAACATCTCCCCCCCAAAAAACTACATTAGAATAGACTTTAACTTGAAAATGTCCCATTTAGTGTCACGCGAAACTCAATTTGGGATTATTTTGTAATAAAGTAATCTCTCGATAAATGTGTACAATTGATAGAAAAATCTGATAAAATACACTGTCAAACTCGTTTTAACTGAGGGCCACATCGCAGTTATGTTTGGCCCC
>NC_084568.2:30065000-30095000 GCF_033978685.3 Nerophis lumbriciformis | reverse complement strand
AGTTCTTTTGAGCTGAACTTGTAGGACAACTGATGAACAAGAGAGGACCTAAGATGGAACCTTGAGGAACACCACTAGTAAAACTAAATAGGTTGAACACTACTGACTAAACAAGTTACAGCAACACCTTGGTCACGTAAATAACATTACGAAAAAAGTGCCAAAAAGGAGAGGACTTAAAGGGGAGCCTTGAGGAACGCCTCAGTTATGTAAATAAGAAGTTTGGAACCCAGTGTTCTATGTTTGCTAGCAAGGTTCAAATGTCGATGCAAGGATGTGACAATGTGTTGACATGGTCCAACAGGAGCACTCTAGTCTTTTTAGGAATTTGCTGCAAAAAAGTGAGTCTCTTGCAAGATATTTTTTAACTGAACTCGTAGGACACTTAATGAACAAGAGAGGACCTAAGATGGAACCTTGAGGAACACTACAATTATAACTAAAGTAGTTGAACACATGACTACTGACTGCATGTGAAGTAAACAAGCTACAGTCCCACTTTAGTCACATCAATCACATTACGAAAACAATTTATTGGAGAAGACTTAAAGGGGAGCCATAAAGAACTCCACGTTTGGACGTCACTTTTCTATGTTTGCTCGCGAGGTTCAAATGTTAATGTAAGGATTTGACAATGTTTTGACGTGCTCCAAGTTCTTCTACGCAACAGGAGCACTCTTGTGTTTTAAGGGATTTGCTGCAAAAATGTTGGTTTCTTGCAAGTTATTTTTTAACTCAACTTGTAGGACAAATGATGAAAAGAGAGGACCTAAGATTGAACCTTGAGGATCACCACAAGTATAACTAAAGTAGTTGAACACATGACTACTGACTGCATATGAAGTAAACAAACTAGAGTAACACCTTAGTCCCATAAAACACATTACGGGTGACAAAAAGGAGAGGACTTTAAGGGGAGCCTTGAGGAACGCCTCAGTTATGTAAATAACAAGTTTGGAACCCAGTGTTCTATGTTTGCTAGCAAGGTTCAAATGTCAATGCAAGGATGTGACAATGTGTTGACATGGTCCAACAGGAGCACTCTAGTCTTTTTCGGAATTTGCTGCAAAAAAATTAGTCTCTTGCAAGTTTAAATTTAGCTGAACTCGTAGGAAAAATGATGAAAGAGAAAGGACCTAAGACGGAACCTTGAGGAACACCACTAGTATAACTAAATAGGTTCACCACATGACTACTGACTGCATGTGAAGTAAACAAGCTACAGCAACACCTTAGTCACATCAATCACATTACGAAAACAATTATAGGAGAGGACTTAAAGGGGAGCCTTGAGGAACTCCTCAGTTCTGTAAACCACACCTTTTGGAGCCCAGTGTTCTATGCTTGCTAGCGAGGTTCAAATGTTCATGCAAGGATCTGACAATTTGTTGACATGGTCCAACAGGAGCACTCTAGTTTTTTTCGGAATTTGCTGCAAAAAAATTAGTCTCTTGCAAGTTTGAATTTAGCTGAACTCGTAGGACATATGTTGAAAAAGAGAGGACCTAAGACGGAACCTTGAGGAACACCACTAGTATAACTAAATAGGTTAACCACATGACTACTGACTGCATGTGAAGTAAACAAGCTACAGCAACACCTTAGTCACATCAATCACATTACGAAAACAATTATAGGAGAGGACTTAAAGGGGAGCCTTGAGGAACTCCTTATTTCTGTAAACCACACCTTTGGAGCCCAGTGTGCTATGTTTGCTAGCGAGGTTCAAATGTTCATGCAAGGATCTGACAATTTGTTGACATGGTCCAACAGGAGCTCTCTAGTCTTTTTCGGAATTTGCTGCAAAAAAAGTGAGTCTCTCGCAAGTTTAAATTTAGCTGAACTCGTAGGACAAATGATGAAAGAGAAAGGACCTAAGACGGAACCTTGAGGAACACCACTAGTATAACTAAATAGGTCAACCACATGACTACTGACTGCATGTGAAGTAAACAAGCTACAGCAACACCTTAGTCACATCAATCACATTACGAAAACAATTATAGGAGAGGACTTAAAGGGGAGCCTTGAGGAACTCCTCAGTTCTGTAAACCACACCTTCTGGAGCCCAGTGTGCTATGTTTGCTAGCGAGGTTCAGATGTTCATGCAAGGATCTGACAATTTGTTGACATGGTCCAACAGGAGCACTCTAGTCTTTTTCGGAATTTGCTGCAAAAAAATGAGTCTCTTGCAAGTTTTAATTTAGCTGAACTCGTAGGACAAATTATGAAAGAGAAAGGACCTAACATGGAACCTTGAGGAACACCACTAGTATAACTAAAGTAGTTGAACACACGACTACCGACTCCATGTGAATTAAAGACGTTACAGCAACACCTTAGTCACATAAATCACACTAGGAAAAAGAACTGCCAAAAAGGAGAAGACTTAAAGGGGAGCCTTGAGGAACGCCTCAGTTATGTAAATTACAAGTTTGGAGCCCAGTGTTCTATGTTTGCTAGCAAGGTTCAAATGCCAATGCAGGGATGTGACAATGTGTTGACATGGTCCAACAGGAGCACTCTAGTCTTTTTCGGAATTTGCTGCAAAAAAATGAGTCTCTTGCAAGTTTTAATTTAGCTGAACTCGTAGGACAAATGATGAAAGAGAAAGGACCTAACATGGAACCTTGAGGAACACCACTAGTATAACTAAAGTAGTTGAACACACGACTACCGACTACATGTGAATTAAAGACGTTACAGCAACACCTTAGTCACATAAATCACACTTGGAAAAAGAACTGCCAAAAAGGAGAGGACTTAAAGGGGAGCCTTGAGGAACGCCTCAGTTATGTAAATGACAAGTTAGAAACCCAGTGTTCTAAGTTTGGAACCCAGTGTTCTATGTTTGCTGGCAAGGTTCAAATGCCAACGCAGGGATCTGACCATGTGTTGACATGGTCCAACAGGAGCACTCCAGTCTTTTTCGGAATTTGCTGCAACAAGATTAGTCTCTTGCAAGTTTTAATTTAGCTGAACTCGTAGGACAAATGATGAAAGAGAAAGGACCTAAGACGGAACCTTGAGGAACACCACTAGTATAACTAAATAGGTTAACCACATGACTACTGACTCCATGTGAAGTAAAGAAGTTACAGCAACACCTTAGTCACATAAATCACACTAGGAAAAAGAACTGCCAAAAAGGAGAGGACTTAAGGGGGAGCCTTGAGGAACGCCTCAGTTATGTAAATGACAAGTTTGGAGCCCAGTGTTCTATGTTTGCTAGCAAGATTCAAATGCCAACGCAAGAATCTGACCATGTGTTGACGTGGTCCAACTGGAGCACTCCAGTCTTTTTCGGAATTTGCTGCAAAAAAATTAGTCTCTTGCAAGTTTAAATTTAGCTGAACTCATAGGACAAATGATGAAAGAGAAACGACCTAAGACGGAACCTTGAGGAACACCACTAGTATAACTAAATAGGTTAACCACATGACTATTGACTGCATGTGAAAATTAAACAAGCTACAGCAACACCTTAGTTACATCAATCACATTACGAAAACAATCATAGGAGAGGACTTAAAGGGGAGCCTTGAGGAACTCCTTATTTCGGTAAACCACACCTTTGGAGCCCAGTGTTCTATGCTTGCTCGCGAGGTTCAAATGTTCATGCAAGGATCTGACAATTTGTTGACATGGTCCACTCGTTTTGCTGCAAAAAATGTTGGTCCCCCAAGTTTTGGCCGACTTTGGCCCCTGGTCCGCCAGTTGAAGACATGAGAAGCTCCTTTTTTAGATTAAAAAGTCCAAAAGCGTGCAGATTTTCAGGCCAATGAAAGTTTGTTCCCGGTCTTTCAGTCACGTCCGGGCGGCCAAGAGAGCGACGCCCGTCACTCATCAGGGTCGTCGAGGTATCGGCACATGTTGACCACTCCCCCCCTGCCGTGATTGGCAGACAAAATGAATTCCTACATCGACAGGCGAGTGCCGATAAAAGGATTGACAGCATGATGGAGGAGGACGGCCAGAAGGCGATGACATCATCGGACTGCGCCGGCGTGTCATCGGATGGAATACGTTGGCGGGCGGCGGGCGTTGGCCTCGCCCGGCGGTGCTTCTTCTTCCCCCCCAAAAGGGCGATCCTGCCCGGGCAAACGCGACCTCACAAAGACGTGCGCACACGAGGGGCCGCCTTATTATTGAGGCCCCGAGGACGGCTATGTGGTCTCCAAGAGCGCCATCCATCACGCGTGTCCTCGGCCTCGGCTTGACCCCAGCATGGCAGCCAATGAGGCGCCCTCACCCCCCTGCCCCCCTCCCGGCCCCCCACTTATCTGGCCACACATGCACGTAGAGAAGAGATCGGGTGACACGTCTGGATGCTCTTTGTGTCATTTCTTTGTTTTGAACATGACGAATGTGAGCGGCGACACCTGACTAACAGGCTGCTCATCCTGTCTCCTACGCAACACACACCCCCCCCGCTCCCCGCCCTTGGTCCTCGTCCCCAGCAGGAAGCGCGTGGGACTTCACAAGGCAAGAAACGGGGGCCAAACAGGCCGATTTTAAAATCAAACAATGGCTGCCGACTTGGCATATTTTCCTGGTGTTGTATTGTGCAGGCCTGTTTGGACACGCCCCCAATCCAAACACCTTAGGACAAATACAAACAGAACAGTGGGTGGCGGCACCGTCGCTATGACAACGTCCTATACACTGCAACACAATGAAGTCTTTAGCTTAGCACCAGGCGGTGTTCGCATTTGTTGACATATGGATGATCCACACAGCTGTAACGTGCACGCCGGGCCACTAGTTGGCACTAGTTTCCATCCAGCCAGCAGACCACATCAGACTTCAACTCCAAACATGGCTTCCAAACCTTTCTACAGTAAGTCCAGATTTGTATTTTGTCCTTAGAAACAGCAGTGCTGCTTCTAAAGAGAGGATCTTTGACTAGCATTTTTGGACTAGGTCCTTAAAAGCAACAAAAAGCTAGTGTCAATATAGAGGATCTTTGACTGGTGTTTCTGCAGCAGAGTCTACCTGTCGTTTGCACAATAAGTGACAAGTTTTTTTTACTGGAAGTCTTTGAAAACTGCTCCCGTTATTGAGAGGATCTTTGACTAGCTTTTTTGTAAGTGGGTTTTTAAAAACAGCAGGGGCTCCCGTCATTTAAAGGATCTTTGAGTAGCATTATTGTAAGTGTTTTTTTAAAAACAGCAGTGGCACCCGTCATTTAGAGGATCTTTGACTAGCATTTTTGTAAGTGGGTTTTTAAAAACAGCAGGGGCTCCCGTCATTTAGAGGATCTTTGACTAGTGTTTTTGCATTAGAGTCTTCCTGTCGTATACACAATACGTGACAAGTGTTTTTCCAAGGATTTCTTTAAAAACAGCAGAGTGCTCCTGCCATTGAGAGGATCTTTGACTAGTATTTTTGGACTAGGTCCTTTAAAAACAACAAAAAGCTTGTGCCAATATAGAGGATCTTTGACTCGTGTTTCTGCAGCAGAGTCTACCTGTCGTTTGCACAATAAGTGACACGTGTTTTTCCAGGAAGTCTTTGAAAACTGCTCCCGTTATTGAGAGGATCTTTGACTAGCATTTTTGGACTAGGTCCTTAAAAACAACAAAAAGCTTGTGTCAATATAGAGGATCTTTGACTTGTGTTTTTGCACCAGTCTTCCTGTCGTATACACAATACGTGGCAAGTGTATTTCCAGGATGTCTTTAAAAACAGCAGAGTGCTCCTGTTACTTAGAGGATCTTTGAGTAGTATTTTTGCAAGTGTTTTTTTTTTTTAAAACAGTAATGGTACCTGTCGTTTAAAGGATCTTTGACTAGTGTTTTTGCACTAGAGTCTTCCTGTCGTATATAAATTACGTGACAAGTGTTTTTCCAAAGATGTCTTTAAAAACAGCAGAGTGCTCCCGTCATTGAGAGGATCTTTGACTAGCTTTTTTGTAAGTGGGTTTTTAAAAACAGCAGGGGCTCCCGTCATTTAGAGGATCTTTGACTAGTGTTTTTGCACCAGAGTCTTCCTGTCGTATACAAATTACGTGACAAGTGTTTTTCCAAAGATGTCTTTAAAAACAGCAGAGTGCTCCCGTCATTGAAAGGATCTTTGACGAGCATTTCTGTAAGTGGGTTTTTAAAAACAACAGGGGCTCCCGTCACTTAGAGGATCTTTGACTAGCATTTTTGTAAGTGGGTTTTTAAAAACAGCAGGGGCTCCCGTCATTTAGAGGATCTTTGACTAGTGTTTTTGCACTAGAGTCTTCCTGTCGTATACACAATACGTGACAAGTGTTTTTCCAAGGATTTCTTTAAAAACAGGAGAGTGCTCCCGTTATTTAGAGTATCTTTAAGCAGCATTTTTGTAAGTGGGTTTTTTAAAAACAGCAGGGGCTCCCGTCATTTAGAGGATCTTTGACTAGCATTTTTGTAATTGTTTTTTTTTTAAACAGCAGGGGCTCCCGTCATTTAGAGGATCTTTGACTAGTGTTTTTGCACTAGAGTCTTCCCGTCGTATGTACGTGACAAGTGTTTTTCCAAGGATTTCTTTAAAAACAGCAGAGTGCTCCCGTCATTGAGAGGATCTTTGACTAGCAATTTTGGACAAGGTCCTTAAAAACAACAAAAAACTTAGTGTCAATATAGAGGATCTTTGACCGGTGTTTCTGCACTAGACTCTACCTGTCGTTTACACAATACGTGACAAGTGTTTTTTCCAACGATGTCTTTAAAAACAGCAGAGTGCTCCCGTCACTGAGAGGATCTTTGACTAGCATTTTTGGACTAGGTTCTTAAAAGCAACAAAAAGCTTGTGCCAATGTAGAGGATCTTTGACTGGTGTTTCTGCAGCAGAGTCTACCTGTCGTTTGCACAATAAGTGACAAGTGTTTTTACTGGAAGTCTTTGAAAACTGCTCCCGTTATTGAGAGGATTTTTGACTAGCATTTTTGGACTAGGTCCTTAAAAACAACAAAAAGCTAGTGTCAATATAGATGATCTTTGACTTGTGTTTCTGCAGCAGAGTCTACCTGTCGTATACACAATACATGGCAAGTGTTTTTCCAGGATGTCTTTAAAAACAGCAGTGGCACCCGTCGTTTAAAGGATCTTTGACTAGTGTTTTTGCACTAGAGTCTTCCTGTCGTATACAAATTACGTGACAAGTGTTTTTCCAAAGATGTCTTTAAAAACAGCAGAGTGCTCCCGTCATTGAGAGGATCTTTGACTAGCATTTTTGTGAGTGGGTTTTTAAAAACAGCAGGAGCTCCCGTCATTTAGAGGATCTTTGACTAGTATTTTTGCACTAGAGTCTTCCTGTCGTATATAATTTACATGACAAGTGTTTTTCCAAAGATGTCTTTAAAAACAGTAGAGTGCTCCCGTCATTGAGAGGATCTTTGACTAGCATTTTTGTAAGTGGGTTTTTAAAAACAGCAGGGGCTTCCGTCATTTAGAGGATCTTTGACTAGCATTTTTGTAATTGTTTTTTTTAAAAACAGCAGGGGCTCCCGTCATTTAGAGGATCTTTGACTAGCATTTTTGTAAGTGGGTTTTTAAAAACAGCAGGGGCTCCCGTCATTTAGAGGATCTTTGACTAGCATTTTTGTAATTGTTTTTTTAAAAACAGCAGGGGCTCCCGTCATTTAGAGGATCTTTGACTAGTATTCTTGCACCAGTCTTCCTGTCGTATACACAATACGTGACAAATGTTTTTCCAAGGATTTCTTTAAAAACAGCAGAGTGCTCCCGTTATTTAGAGGATCTTTGAGTAGCATTTTTGTAAGTGGGTTTTTAAAAACAGCAGGGGCTCCCGTCATTTAGAGGATCTTTGACTAGCATTTTTGTAAGTGGGTTTTTAAAAACAGCAGGGGCTCCTGTCATTTAGAGGATCTTTGACTAGTGTTTTTGCACCAGTCTTCCTGTCGTATACACAATACGTGACAAGAATTTTTCCAGGATGTCTTTAAAAACAGCAGAGTGCTCCCATTATTGAGAGGATCTTTGATTAGCAATTTTGGACAATGTCCTTAAAAACAACAAAAAACTTAGTGTCAATATAGAGGATCTTTGACTGGTGTTTCTGCACTAGACTCTACCTGTCGTATACACAATACGTGACACGTGTTTTTCCGGGATCTTTTTAAAAACAGCAGAGTGCTCCCGTCATTTAGAGAATCTTTGACCATCATTTGTGGACTAGGTCCTGGAAAACAACAAAAAGCTTGTGTCAATGTAGAGGATCTTTGACTAGCAATTTTGTAAGTGGGTTTTTAAAAACAGCAGAGTGCTCTCGTTATTGAGATGATCTTTGATTAGCAATTTTGGACAAGGTCCTTAAAAGCAACAAAAAACTTACTTTCAATATAGAGGATCTTTGACTGGTGTTTCTGTACTAGACTCTACCTGTCGTTTACACAACATGTGTTTTTCCAGGATGTCTTTAAAAACAGCAGAGTGCTGCCGTTATTGAGAGGATCTTTGACTAGCATTTTTGTAAGTGTTTTTTTTTTTTAAACAGCAATGGCTCCTGTCATTTAGAGGATCTTTGATTAGTGTTTTTGCACTAGAGTCTTCCTGTCGTATAAACAATACATGTGACATGTGTTTTTCCAAAGATGTCTTTAAAACAGCAGTGCTCTCGTTATTTTGAGGATCTTTGACTCGCAATTTAGGACAAGGTCCTTAAAAACAACACAAAACTTAGTGTTGATATAGAGGATCTTTGACTGGTGTTTCTGCACTAGACTCTACTTGTCGTTTACACAACACGTGACAAATGTTTTTCTAGGGCTGTCTTTAAAAAAAGCAGGGACTCCCGTCATTTAGAGGATCTTTGACTAGTGTTTTTGCACCAGAATCTTCCTGTCGTACAAACAATACGTGACAAGTGTTTTTCCAAGGATGTCTTTAAAAACAGCAGTGCGCCCGTTATTTCGAGGATCTTTGACTAGCAATTTTGGACAAGGTCCTTAAAAACAACAAAAATCTTTGTGTCAATATAGAGGATCTTTTACTAGCATTTTTATTGCAGGTCTGATCTTCAACTTGCATTTTTGTGGTATAGGTCCTTAAAAACAGCAGAAAGCTTCTGTCATATAGAGGATCTTTGACTGGCATTTTTGTAGTATGTCCTTCAAAACAGAAGAATTCTCCTTGTATTTTGAAAGATTTTGATGATTATTTATGCAGTTGAGCCTTAAAAAACGCAGAGTGCGCCTGACTTAGAGGATCTTCGACTGGAGTTTTTGTTATAAGTCCTAGAATTTTTCCAGTAGCCCCGTAAAATCAGCAGAGTGTTTCCTTCATAAAATATCTTTGATGTGTTTTTCCAGGAGGCCCTTGTCCTATGGAGGATCTTTGAGTAGATTTTTATCGTAGGTTTGATCTTGAACTAGCATGTTTGTGGTAGGTCCTTAAAAACAACCGAGTTGGCCTTTCACACAGAAAGACTAGTATTTTCTATTAGGTCTTCAAAAACAGAGATCTTCTGTCATATATAAGATCTTTGACTAGCGCATTTGTGGAAGGTCCATTTAAACAGCAGAACGGATCTGTTAGGCTCTTTGACTAGTGTCTTTGCAGATTAGCCTTAAAGCACTAATTTGTTTATTGGATCTTTGGTTAAAATTTTAGCACTTGGACCTTAAAACAGTGGAGTCCTCAGTAATATAGAATATCTTTGACTGTCTGTTTTGAAGTAGATCCTTGAAAAAGGGCACACTACTTCTATTATATAGAGGATCTTTGACTAGTGTGTTGACACTAGCTCATTATAAACATCAGAAAGCTCCTGTCATTTAGAGGATCTTTGACTGGCATTTTTTTTGCAGGTCTGATCTTCAACTTGCATTTTTGTGGTAGGTACTTAAAAACAACGGAGTTGGCCTTTCACACAGAAAGACTAGTATTTTCCATTAGGTCTTCAAAAACAGAGAGCTTCTGTCATATATAAGATCTTTGACTAGCGCGTTTGTGGAAGGTCCATTAAAACAGCAGAACGGGTCTGTTAGGCTCTTTGACTAGTGTCTTTGCAGATTATCCTTCAAAAGAGCACTCGTTGGCTTATTGGATCTTTGGTTAACATTTTAGCACTTGGACCTTAAAACAGTAGAGTCCTCGGTCATATAGAAGATCTTTGACTGTCGGTTTTGCAGTAGATCCTTGAAAAAGGGCACAATACTTTTGTTATATAGAGGATCTTTGACTAGTGTGTTGGCACTAGCTCCTTATAAACATCAGAAAGCTTCTGTAATATAGAGGATTTTTGTCGAGCATTTTTCTAATAGTTCCTTTAAAAAGAGCAGAGTGATCCTGTTATATAGAGGATCTTTGACTGGCGTTTTTGCAGTATTTACCTAAAAACAGCAGTGTGCTCATGACACAGAGGATCTTTAACTAATGTTTTTGTAGGAGGTCCTTAAAAACAGCAGTGTTCCCCTATCAAAGGTGATCAATCACTAGCATTTTTGTTTTAGGTCCTTGTAATGTAAAGGATCTTTGATTGGCATTTTTGTGGGAGTTAATGGGGAGGAGTATATTTATAGCTGGAATTCATTGAAATTCAAGTATTTCTTATATATATATATATATATATATATATATATATATATATATATATATATATATATATATATATATATATATATATATTCTAGCTATAATATATATATATATATATCTATATATATATATATATCAATAAAATAAATACTTGAATTTCAGTGTTCATTTATTTACACATATACACACACATAACACTCCTCTACTCATTGTTGTATTTGAAAGTGCAATGCTTTGCAGCCAGTAGCACAGCCTTTGAAGGAGCATAGGTATGGGCAGCATCTGTGAAATTTAATTTACAGGAAAGGAGTGAGTTTAGGGTTGAATTGTCCACCCTCGTTCTATTCTCTGTCACTATCTTCCTAACCATGTGTAGTGGAAAATGTCCAAATCTTAAACAGGAACAAAAAGAGAATTTGCTACAAGAGATGTATTTCATCATAATCAGATGGTACAAGGTTGGATTGGGTTTCCATGAATACAGACAATGTCTCCGGAGACCTCGTGAACGAGCGCACACACACAAGACTTTGTCCACCGTGGTTAGTTATACGCTCCTGATGGTCAGGGTCCAGCATAACAAACAACTTATGTAACATGTACAATGTCATAACAACAACCAAGAGAACTTGTGCATTGTCAGGGCGACCTGCCCTGCCATGTCATGTCCCTCCTAATGCATTCAGGTGAGAGGTAACCTTAGGACAGAAATTTGCCACCACACAAGCGTACTTCTTCTTCTTACTCGTCGTCGCCATGACTGTCTCTTCTTCGTCTCCTTCTTGTTGTGTGTGCAGTTGTGCACTCTCCAAAAGCTGTAGATGTTATAACGTGACTGGGCCGGCACGCTGTTTATATGGAGGAAAAGCGGACGTGACGACAGGCTGTCGTCCCTCAGGTCTGCATGGACCTGGAGGGGGAGTGCCTTGTTGTCCGGCTGGAAATCGGGAGGAATTCGGGAGAATGGTTGTCCCGGGAGATTTTCGGGAGAGGTACTGAAATTCGGGAGTCTCCCGGAAAATTCGGAGGTGTTGGCAAGTATGGTTAAAGGCCTACTGAAATGCGATTTTCTTATTCAAACGGGGATAGCAGGTCCATTCTATGTGTCATACTTGATCATTTCGCGATATTGCCATATTTTTGCTGAAAGGATTTAGTAGAGAACATCGACGATAAAGTTCGCAACTTTTGGTCGCTGATAAAAAAGCCTTGCCTGTACCGAAAGTAGCAGATGATATGCGCGTGACGTCACAGGTTGTGGAGCTCCTCACATCCGCACATTGTTTACAATCATGGCCACCAGCAGCGAGAGCGATTCGGACCGAGAAAGCGACAATTTCCCCATTAATTTGAGCGAGGATGAAAGATTTGTGGATGAGGAAAGTGAGAGTGAAGGACTAGAGGGCAGTGGGAGCGATTCAGATAGGGAAGATGCTGTGAGAGGCGGGTGGGACCTGATATTCAGCTGGGAATGACTAAAACAGTAAATAAACATAAGACATATATATACTCTATTAGCCACAACACAACCAGGCTTATATTTAATATGCCACAAATTAATCCCGCATAACAAACACCTCCCCCCTCCCGTCCATATAACCCACCAATACAACTCAAACACCTGCACAACACACTCAATCCCACAGCCCAAAGTACCGTTCACCTCCCCAAAGTTCATACAGCACATATATTTCCCCAAAGTTACGTACGTGACATGCACATAGCCGCACGCTCATGTGGGAAAGCGATCAAATGTTTGGAAGCCGCAGCTGCATGCGTACTCACGGTACCGCGTCTGCGTATCCATCTCAAAGTCCTCCTGGTAAGAGTCTCTGTTGTCCCAGTTCTCCACAGGCCAATGGTAAAGCTTGACTGTCATCTTTCGGGAATGTAAACAATGAAACACCGGCTGTGTTTGTGTTGCTGCAGTCGGCCGCAATACACCGCTTCCCACCTACAGATTTCTTCTTTGCTGTCTCCATTGTTCATTGAACAAATTGAAAAAGATTCACCAACACAGATGTCCAGAATACTGTGGAATTTTGCGATGAAAACAGACGACTTAATAGCTGGCCACCATGCTGTCCCAAAATGTCCTCTACAATCCGTGACGTCACGTGCAGACGTCATCATACCGAGACGTTTTCAGCAGGATATTTTGCGCGGAATTTAAAATTGCACTTTAGTAATTATTGGCATGTGTTGCAATGTTAAGATTTCATCATTGACATATAAACTATCAGAATGCATGGTCGGTAGTAGTGGGTTTCAGTTGGCCTTTAAACTGTCAACAGATATTTGCTGTTTTGATTGTCTGGGCTTAAAGGGGAACATTATCACAATTTCAGAAGGGTTAAAACCATTAAAAATCAGTTCCCAGTGGCTTATTTTATTTTTCAAAGTTTTTTTCAACATTTTACCAATCACGCAATATCCCTAAAAAAAAAGCTTCAAAGTGCCTGATTTTAACCATCGTTATATACACCCGTCCATTTTCCTGTGACGTCACACAGTGATGCCAATACAAACAAACATGGCGGAAAGAACAGCAAGGTATAGCGACATTAGCTCGGATTCAGACTCGGATTTCAGCGGCTTAAGCGATTCAACAGATTACGCATGTATTGAAACGGATGGTTGTAGTGTGGAGGCAGGTAGCGAAAACAAAATTGAAGAAGAAACTGAAGCTATTGAGCCATATCGGTTTGAACCGTATGCGAGCGAAACCGATGAAAACGACACGACAGCCAGCGACACGGGAGAAAGCGAGGACGAATTCGGCAATCGCCTTCTAACCAACGATTGGTATGTGTTTGTTTGGCATTAAAGGAAACTAACAACTATGAACTAGGTTTACAGCATATGAAATACATTTGGCAACAACATGCACTTTGAGAGTGCAGACAGCCCATTTCAGGCGCGCAAAGAACATATATTTTTCCACGATTTCAGCTTTCAGGTTAACCATACCTAAATAGACACAAAATACTGCATTACACAAGACTACCCGAATGTACTCGAATGATTGAAAAAAATAAATGTTTTTAAGCTAAATTATTGGTAAACACAGTTTATGTATAATAATTTACGTAAAACCGCAAGTTTTCATCAATTAATATATTCTGTAGACCAGTGACGTGCAGTCACTAGAGGCAGGTGAGGCGGGTCCTCACCTGCCATCATGGAAAGAAAAAAAAATGTAAAAAGAAAAAAAAAAATTTAAATTGTTTTCTGTATCCAGTGATTATACTATAAAGTTATTTTCCATTTAACTTCACCAGTTTTAGATTATTTTTATTCAAAATCGCTGAATTTTCACATTTGCCGTTCAAATACTGAGAAGAGACGGTGCGGTGATCAGCAGCCAGTTGAGGCACGTCATTCAGTGCCTCAACATGGATTGCGCAATGACTCGGCTAACTGCTGGCCTGCTGTGCAGTGAGACTGTATTGCTATATGAATTATATTATACATTTCCATAGTTTAGTTAGCTGAGGTATATAATGTACAGTGTATTTTGTCAACAACTGTATGTGTGTAAACTATTTCTTGTGCTGAGCGATCATAAAACGGCTGCAAAAGACGCACTGGCTGAGGCTCGCCTCCTGCACCCCCGCCGTAGAATTGTTATATCAACTAAAGCCCACACTTAAACTTTCCACGTGCAAGATTGAATCTATTTTAAAAAAGTATTTCATAAGAAGCCAAAAAGTGCAAAAACAATAATGTTGGTGTTGGAGGAGTTGTGAATGACTGCAGGGACACAACATTAGATACACCTGCAGACTGCAGGTGTACCTAATTCACAACTCCTCCAACACGAACATTATTGTTTTTGCACTTTTTGGCTTCTTATTAAATAACTTTTGTAACCTATTTTCATGGGCTTTCCTCTTTGTGATGTTAAGTTCCTGTTATGCGCTGTTATACAGTATATGCCTTGAGCTCTTATTTTGAAGGCGCTAAGAGCGGAAGCGATGTCGCGTTGCGGAGGTTTTTGAAAGAAGGTAAATAAAGTGGTCCTCGTGTAAACTGGAGCCTCCGTGTTTGTTATTTTGTACTTTCATACAGTATAGGCGACATTTATAAACCCTCGGTTACACTTTTTTAAATAGATTCAATCTTGTACGTGGAAAGTTTAAGTGAGGGCTTTAGTTGCGGTGCATGGACTTAATTTCTAAGTAAAGGTAAGACCATAATAACGTTTTTTTTATTAAATGTGCTTTTTTGTGTGCTACAGTTTGTATGTGTAAAGTTAAAGTTAAGTTAAAGTACCAATGATTGTCACACACACACTAGGTGTAATGAAATTTGTCCTCTGCATTTGACCCATCCCCTTGATCACCCCCTGGGAGGTGAGGGGAGCAGTGGGCAGCAGCGGCGCCGTGCCAGGGAATATTTTTTGGTGATTTAACCCCCAATTCCAACCCTTGATGCTGAGTGCCAAGCAGGGAAGAATGCTGGTATGAGCTTTTAAACATAACCCGTTAACTGCTGCCAATCAAATGGTGAATAAGATACTCTTTAGGGTTCATATGTTTGTAAATCTGACTGTGATGAAGTCAGTGCCTCACCAGCCATCAACCTCACCGCACGTCACTGCTGTAGACATACCCTCATCCGCTCTCTTTTCCTGAAAGCTGATCTGTCCAGTTTTGGAGTTGATGTCAGCATCTGCGTTGAGTGTCGCAGGATATCCACACATTCTTGCCATCTCTGTAGTGGCATAGCTTTCGTCCGTAAAGTGTGCGGAACAAATGACTGACCATTTCGTCGGCTTTCCTCACAGCCTCGTATTTTGAACAAATTTCGTCAAATTTCTTGCCACTTTCGCATCTTTGGGCCACTGATGCAACTTGAATCCGGCCCTGTTCGTGTTGTTACACCCTCCGACAACACACCGACGAGAGCGAATAATAGAAAGGCGTTTAATTCGCCAAAATTTACCCATTTAGAGTTCGGAAATCGGTTAAAAAAATATATGGTCTTTTTTCTGCAACATCAAGGTATATATTGACGCTTACATAGGTCTGGTGATAATGTTCCCCTTTAAGGACGATGTCTGGAGTAGACCAAAGGGTCCCGTGTTCTTGTCTCGACGCTCAGTGGACTATCATTTTTTCAATCAATCAATCAATGTTTATTTATATAGCCCTAAATCACAAGTGTCTCAAAGGGCTGCACAAGCCACAACGACATCCTCGGTACAAAGCCCTCATAAGGGCAAGGAAAAACTCACCCCAGTGGGACGTCAATGTGAATGACTATGAGAAACCTTGGAGAGGACCGCATATGTGGGTAACACCCCCCCTTCTAGGGGAGACCGAATGCAATGGATGTCGAGTGGGTCTGACATAATATTGTGAGAGTCCAGTCCATAGGGGAGGAAGAGGGGAGCAGAGGAGAAAAGAAAAGAAACGGCAGATCAACTGGTCTAAAAGGGGGGTCTATTTAAAGGCTAGAGTATACAAATGAGTTTTAAGATGGGACTTAAATGCTTCTACTGAGGTAGCATCTCTAACTGTTACCGGGAGGGCATTCCATAGTACTGGAGCCCGAATAGAAAACGCTCTATAGCCCGCAGACTTTTTTTGGGCTCTGGGAATCACTTATAAGCCGGAGTTCTTTGAACGCAGATTTCTTGCCGGGACATATGGTACAATACAATCAGCAAGATAGGATGGAGCTAGACTGTGTAGTATTTTATACGTAAGTAGTAAAACCTTAAAGTCACATCTTAAGTGCACAGGAAGCCAGTGCAGGTGAGCCAGTATAGGCGTAATATGATCAAACTTTCTTGTTCTTGTCAAAAGTCTAGCAGCCGCATTTTGTACCAATTGTAATCTTTTAATGCTAGACATAGGGAGACCCGAAAATAATTCGTTACAGTAGTCGAGACGAGACGTAACGAACGCATGAATAATGATCTCAGCGTCACTAGTGGATAAAATAGAACGAATTTTAGCGATATTACAGAGATGAAAGAAGGCCGTTTTAGTAACACTCTGAATGTGTGACTCAAAGGAGAGAGTTGGGTCGAAGATAATACCCAGATTCTTTACTGATTCGCCTTGTGTAATTGTTTGGTTGTCAAATGTTAAGGTGGTATTATTAAATAAATGTCGGTGTTTAGCAGGACCGATAATCAGCATTTCCGTTTTCTTGGCGTTGAGTTGCAAGAAGTTAGCGGACATCCATTGTTTAATTTCATTAAGACACGCCTCCAGCTGACTACAATCCGGCGTGTTGGTCAGCTTTAGGGGCATGTAGAGTTGGGTGTCATCAGCATAACAATGAAAGCTAACACCGTATTTGCGTATGATGTCGCCTAGCGGCAGCATGTAAATGCTAAGGAGTGCAGGGCCAAGAACCGAACCCTGAGGAACTCCGCACGTTACCTTAACATATTCCGAGGTCACATTATTATGGGAGACGCACTGCATCCTGTCAGTAAGATAAGAGTTAAACCACGACAAAGCTAAGTCTGACATACCAATACGTGTTTTGATACGCTCTAATAAAATATTATGATCGACGGTATCGAAAGCAGCGCTAAGATCAAGAAGCAGCAACATAGATGACGCATCAGAATCCATCGTTAGCAGTAGATCATTAGTCATTTTTGCGAGGGCTGTCTCCGTAGAGTGATTTTTTGCCTTGCATGGCATCAACCAAAGGTTCCTTGGCGGTGAGCAGGAGCACGGAGCGTGTGCCGTGTGGTGCCACGTGTTAAACACACACAGCTGGATCCAGCAGCAGTCCGGTGCTCCACTCTCTTGCCGTGGACCACCTGAGGCTTTGTTCTCCTCCATGACTGAAGAAGCACGTGTTGACGCGGGAGCCCGGAGGCCGTAATTGCTAACATATCACAGAGGACGGGGGGGGGTAAAAAAGCACACGTGTTACATGTATAGCTTCACACCCACACACTGGGACACAAACACACAACCCCCTGGGCTGAGAGATGTTTGGATCACGCATGGCGGGGACAGAGCTCACCTGAGAACCACCTGTCTTTTGTCTCCACGTGCGTTGTGACACACTGGAAACACAATCTTGTGTGCTTTAATGACACAAAATGGTATCGCTCAAGCTTTGATGGCTGCTGACAACGGGCACTGTATCGCTCACACACACAGCCGTCAATCTGGGGACCGACACAATTAGGCACACACACCTGAGAGGTGCCTTTTAAGTGAGGCAGTTGTGTGTTTAAAAGCAGGTTGTGAGATGTTTCAGTGACAGGTGTGAGCCTCACGAGTGTAACTCTAAGCCTGGCGTTTTGGACACGCCCTGAGGCGCACCTGTGTGTGTGTGTGAGAGGGGTGAAAGTATGTGCTCACACCTTGGCGGCCTGGCCCCTTCAGGCGAGGACCGCTCCACATTTGAAGCTCCGACAAAAAAAGCAATCTACACCAATCGGATATGAAGAGGAGTCGTGTTATCAGATGGGAGCGACGTCACGTGACAAAGTAAAGCTCCTTATCACGCCGATGCTGATAAAAGTGTTCGAGGCACACCTTTTCACTTTCATTTTCATTGTCTTCAAAAAGAGAGAAGTGTTTCTGTTTTTATCAAACGCAAACACCGCTACACCGCATTGGAACAATGGCCGCTTGCTTTCTGATAACGACAGGATGATAAGAGCGATACCGCTCCTGTTATCTCTCCTGTGCTTGACATTAAAGATGGTCTCTTAGCCTGTAGCGCAAAAACCTGTTTCTGTCGGTTGCCTGGCAACAGCAACTTAGTAACAACACGCGCTGTTGCCTCACGTGTACGGCGAGTCGGAATTAAATAAAATAAAATAAAATAAAATAAAATAAAATAAAATATTATTAAATTCAGGTAAATTGAAGTAAAGTAAAATTAATTAAATTAGAAAATATAATGTAATTAAGTTACATTCAGTTAAATTAAATAACAGATTGAAAAGGAAATATATAGAAAACAATAAAATAAAATAGTCCATCCATCCATTTTCTACCGCTTATTCCCTTTTTGATTGATTGATTGATTGAAGCTTTTATTAGTAGATTGCACAGTACAGTACATATTCCGTACAATTGACCACTAAATGGTAACACCCCAATACGTTTTTTAACTTGTTTAAGCCGGGGTCCACGTAAATCAATTGGGGGTTGCGGGGGGCGCTGGAGCCTATCTCAGCTACAATTGGGCGGTATTTATTCGAATAGAACAGGGGTCGCCAACCTTTACCACTCAAAGAGCCATTTTGACCAGTTTCACAAATTAGAGAAAACAATGGGAGCCACAAAAATCTTTTGAAATTTAAAATGAAATAACACTGCATACAAAGTTTTTTTTTTGCTTTGTGCTATGTATAAACCAGGGGTTTGAGACCCGCGGCCCACACCGTAATATGAAAATTGAACGTTAGTGCTGCCCGCGAGTTTTATATGAATGGCTTATATGAATGGCGCTTGACGGCATCACACTTGTCAACCCTACCAATTATTCCGGTTGACTACGAATTACAGGGCAAGTATTCTCTCGAACGTGCCGTGATGGTACAGCATTTGGCGCATACTTGCCAACCTTGAGACCTCCAATTTCGGTAGGTGTGTGTGTGTGTGTGTGGGGGGCGTGGTTGGGGGCGTGGTTAAGAGGGGAGGAGTATATTGACAGCTAGAATTCACCAAGTCAAGTATTTCATTATATATATATATATATATATATATATATATATATATATATATTCTGAAAATATGCAAACAAAACTGTGTTTAGATAATTGATACTTCAAACTTGCATAAATAAATATTAAGGAATATAACATAACTTGGCTTCCGAGAGCTTCAAAATGTAATGAATAAAATGTTAAAGTTGTTGATAAACAAGCAATTATTTTAATAATTAAATATGGTCATTTTAAATGAATTATTATGATCATTTAAAATTAATTATTTCAAATATGTTTATTTTAAAGTATAATTCAATGGCTGAGTGTAATAAGGAGTCAGAAAAAATACAAATAAAAATATAATTAATTTTGATGTTTTTAGCAAAATATAGTAACATTTTTTTTTATTAATATATATATTTATTTTTAGGTAAGATAAACATAATAATACAGTTTATCTGTAGTCTGGATGATTTAGTTTTTGTCACCCTATTGTCCTCCCGTCATGAAAAAAGGCTGTCCTCACTCAAGTCGCATGGAGCTGGAGGGGGCGTGGCCTCCAGCTCCAGCTGAAAATCGGGAGATTTTCGGGAGAATATTTGTCCCGGGAGGTTTTCGGGAGAGGCACTGAATTTCGGGAGTCTCCCGGAAAATTCGGGAGGGTTGGCAAGTATGATTTGGCGTCCACTATAATTACCGTGCCTGCCCAGTCACACGTTGTATGAGGCTTCTGCTTGCTCTTATAAATGACAGCAAGGCATACTTGGTCAACAACCACACAGGTTACACTGACGGTGGCGGAATAAAAAACTTTAACACTCTAACTAATAATGCGCCACACTTTGAACCAAAACCAAACAAGAATGACAAACACATTTCCGGAGAACATCTGCACCGTAACACAACATAAACACAACAGAACAAATACCCAGAATCCCATGCAGCCCTAACTCTTCCGGGCTACATTATACACCCCCGCTACCCAACCCCGCCCCCACCCGAACCGAAGCACGTATGGGGGGGGGGGGGGGGGGGGGGGGGAGAGTCAGGGCTGCATGGGATTCTGGGTATTTGTTCTGTTGTGTTTATGTTGTGTTAAGGTGCAGATGTTCTCCTGAAATGTGTTTGTCATTCTTGTTTGGTTTTGGTTCAAAGTGTGGCGCATTATTAGTAAGAGTGTTAAAGTTGTTTTATATGGCCACCATCAGTGTAACCTGTGTGGTTGTTGACCAAGTATGCCTTGCTGTCACTTACTTGTGCAAGCCGAAGAGGCATACAACAAGAGACTGGGCTGGCACGCTGTATATACAAATTGTAGAGGGTACTAAATGCTGTACCGTCATGGCACGCCCTTATTATTATTGCTAGGGTGAAAATCGGAGAATAATAATCCCAGGAGTTTTCTGCGAGAGGCATCGAAATCCTTAAATTGCCCGGGAGGGTCGGCAAGTATGCAGCAGAGCCGCATCAGAGTGATCAAAGGGCCGCATGCGGCTCCAGAGCCGCGGGTTGCCGACCCCTGAAATAGAATAATGAAATGTGATTAATTAAATAAATTATAATAAAAACATGCTGTAATAAAGTTAGATTTAATCAAATACAATAGAATACATCTTAAGAGATGTAATAAACACATTTAAAAATATATATATATATATATATTTAATGAAATAAATAAAATACCTCTTAATGGCAGCACGGTGGAAGAGGGGTTAGTGCATCTGCCTCACCATACGAAGGTCCTGAGTAGTCTTGGGTTCAATCCCAGGCTCGGGATCTTTCTGTGTGGAGTTTGCATGTTCTCCCCGGGACTGGGTGGGTTCCCTCCGGGTACTCCGGCTTCCTCCCACCTCCAAAGACATGCACCTGGGGATAGGTTGATTGGCAACACTAAATTGGCCCTAGTGTGTGAATGTGAGTGTGAATGTTGTCTGTCTATCTGTGTGGGCCCTGCGATGAGGTGGCGACTTGTCTAGGGTGTACCCCGCCTTCCGCCCGATTGTAGCTGAGATAGGCTCCAGCGCCCCCCGCGACCCCAAAGGGAATAAGCGGTAGAAAATGGATGGATGGATGGACCTCTTAATGTAATATGATAAGATATTTAAATTTGATTTAATAGAATTGAATAAATTATAATAGACTAATTTTTATAAAGTTCGATTTAAACAAATAAAATAGAGTACATCCTAACAAATACATAGAAAATCTAATTATATTTAATGAAATAAAATATACTACCTCTTAACACATTGTAATAAAATACAATTAATTACATTTGATTTTATAGAATTGAATACATTATAAATAAATATTTAGAAATTAATGTTGGATTTAGAATGTCTTAACAAATTGTAAGGCAATATACGACAAAAATAAAATTGGATTTAATGCAATAAAATAATGAAATTTGATTAGTAAACTAAATTATAATTAAAATATATATATCAATTATTAAATTTAAATTTAAAAAAGTAGAATACCTCTTAACAAATTGTATTACTAAAAATCAACAAATTAGATTTAATGAAAAAATTATATACAATAAGTTATATGATTTAATAAAATTAAATTCAATCCAACAAGATAAAAATGGATTATGGGAAATGTTGTCCTGTAGTGTTTTTATTTGTTGTTGTTATTTCACTAATATAATAATCCCCACAATGTTGACTGCCACTATAAGTGATTTCATAGTTGAACATGTATGTTAGCCTCAACACCGAGTGGACACTTAAAAACTCATATCTTAGGAACTGTATCAGTCCAAAAAAAAATATGTTTATTATAGTGGCTGTAGATTGCAGTGGTGTGGAAGTGTGCTGCATCATACTGAGTCTAGTATTTTGCCTGTTTTGAAATGATGAAAGCATAAATTCCTTTCTCCACCAGTGCAAGTGTCAACAATAGTCTGATTGTATTCCTCAGATGCTGTTGTTGCAAAATTGTCCAGTGAGTTGAGCCCGTGCTGAGGGCGCTGACCCCTCCCGTGCACATCACACGCTCACCTGCTGGACACTCACCCTCCCTCGTTATCATTTCAGCTCCGTAGAGACTCCTCTAATGACAGCGCTTGTCTATAACGGCGCCATCACCGCTCGTGCTCGTGCTGGCGGGCGGGGGGGGTGTCGGGCCCCGCCGTGCACACGTTTGCCCGGTAATGACAGCATCTGTCTATAACCGCTCGTCCTGGCAGGGATCATTCGCTGCAGCCTCTCTCCCACGTCCGCCGTCCAGTGTCACCAGTGTCCGGGTGGACGATGATGTGATCTTTAGTCCCCTCCCGCGATCTATAGACTGGCATTTGGCTCAGGGAGCGTCCCCGAGCTCTGACATGCATGCTAAACTTGGAGCGCTCCTGCCGATATTACCCCACCCTTCCAGCAGCCTCCTCCAGCAGCAAGTTAACGCCAGACGCGGCAATATTGTGACATGCGCTCCGAGATGCTAAAGTGGCAGTTAGCCGCTGAAGTTCACGACTCTCTGGAGGGCCGGATGACCTCCGCGTGGAGCCACCGTGGAGCACAATAACAGTACAAAGCACTGCTCTGCAAGCCAAAATCACTTATTTGGGAAGGGAATGGTCTAAAACTGTCTATATCAAATGCTAAATGTGCAAATATTGCACAATACAGTACTTAACACTGCATGACAACGTCAACAATACGACAAACCCGTCGTACATGGCTGTCATTTAAGGGTTAATCCGCGTCTATCAGAGGTGTGGACTCGAGTCACATGACTTGGACTCGAGTCAGACTCGAGTCATGAATTTGATGACTTTAGACTCGACTTGACAAAATGTAAAGAGACTTGCAACTCGACTTAGACTTTAACATCAATGACTTGTGACTTCACTTGGACTTGAGCCTTTTGACTTGACATGACTTGCCACGACTTGCCACTTTCCCCAAAATCCAAAGCTTAAAAAGTTATTTGGGAGCGCTCCGTATTTTTCATTTTCTTCGTCTGTCTATCAGCGTGTTGTTCCTGTCAGCGTGTGTGCTCTCAGTACAACAGCCAATCAAATTAGATCTACGTTGTTTTCATCACGCAGCATTCATCTAATCAAATTGCAGGACAACCAATGAACAAGAGTTGTCCAACAACGTGCCAGTGATAAACAATTATGCCAAAGTTGGTTTCGTTCGGGTATAAAAACTACGACTTGGTCAACAAAAAAAGAATTGCCGAATGCAAATCACGCAGTTCGAATATTACAGACGGAGACGCAACAACTTCCAACTTCGTTCGACATTTGAAGTTGCACAAAGAAGGGTAAGTTTTGAATGTAAGATAACGTTTATTGGCTAAGTAACGTGACTTTTATTTGCTGTGTAGTTAAATCAGTGAGGCTGATTTAAAAAAAAGTTTGACTCAGATTTTAAATTCGAAAAACAAATCAGCAGCGTCGTTCAAAAAAGCTTTTATCAATTACGCCAAATAGCGAAAGTGAAACCGCTTCTATCAAGACATGATCTTGAGAAATTAATCCACGCCTTTATCTCGACTCGTCTTGATTATTGTAATGCCCTGTATGTAGGCATTAGCCAGGCCTCCCTCGCCCGCCTGCAGCTCGTGCAGAACTCTGCTGCTCGTCTGCTAACACAGACCCGCAGACGTGAGCACATCACCCCTATTTTAGCGTCCCTTCACTGGCTCCCTGTGCGTTACCGAATCAATTTTAAACTCCTTTTATTTGTTTTTAAATGTCTAAACCTCGCGCCAACCTATCTCTCCGACCTCCTTCAGCCTTACTGCCCCACCCGATCCTTAAGATCAGCCGATCAGCTGCTGTTGACGGTCCCTGACACAAGGCTGAAGCTTAGAGGTGACAGAGCTTTCGCCGTTGCTGCTCCCAAGCTCTGGAACGACCTACCCCTGAGTGTTAGACAAGCCTCCTCTCTTCCTGTTTTTAAATCTCTCTTAAAAACATACTTTTATTCCATGGCTTTTAACACTGAGTGATATCCATCCTGCAATGGCGCCCCATAATACACCTGCTGTGATCCTGTTTTTATGTTTATATGTTTTTATTAATTCTATTTTAATTATTTATTTTTTATCGTGTTCTGTTTGTGTTGTGTTGTGTTTGCTCGGTACTCGTTTTATCTTTTAACCTGTTCATTGTACAGCACTTTGGCTACCCCTGTGGTAAATTTTAAATGTGCTTTATAAATAAAGTTGATTTGATTTGATTTGATTTCCCTCCCATTTGTGTACAAGTAACAGGACTGAAAGTAAAAGGAGTGACTTTTTGGCCTAGAAAATGCATTTAAAAAAAATATATTTATGAAATCAGCATGTTGATAGTAAGCCTATTATAGTGATGCAACAATAAAAAAAACAAAAAAAAAACAAACAACATAAAATCAATCAATCAATCAATCAATCAATCTTTATTTATATAGCCCTAAATCACAAGTGTCTCAAAGGGCTGCACAAGCCACAACGACATCCTCGGTACAAAGCCCACATACGGGCAAGGAAAAACTCACCCCAGTGGGACGTCGATGTGAATGACTATGAGAAACCTTGGAGAGGACCACATATGTGGGTAACCCCCCGCCCCCCTGGGTTGAGAAACAGGACTGAAAGTAACAGGGGTGACTTTTTAGCATAGAAAATGCATTAAAAAAAAAAAGATCCATGGTATTTATGCAAACAGCATGTTGATACTAAGCACAACAACAAAAAAACAGTTTTAAATAAACAAATAACATGCAAAATGTGTGGGGGTAACAGGACTGAAAGTAACAGAAGTGAGTTTTTAGCATGGTAAATGCATTTTTAAAATGGTCAAATGAAATTTATACAAACAGCATGTTGACACTAAGCACATTACAGCAATGCAACGCTGTTATAAATACCAAAAAATAAAAAATAAATAAAAATATATATATATATATATCAGTGACGTGCGGTGAGGTTGATGGCTGGTGAGGCACTGACTTCATCACAGTCAGATTTACAAACATATGAACCCTAAAGAGTATCTTATTCACCATTTGATTGGCAGCAGTTAACGGGTTATGTTTAAAAGCTCATACAAGCATTCTTCCCTGCTTGGCACTCAGCATCAAGGGTTGGAATTGGGGGTTAAATCACCAAAAATGATTCCCGGGCGCGGTGCCGCTGCTGCCCACTGCTCCCCTCACCTCCCAGGGGGTGAGCAAGGGGATGGGTCAAATGCAGAGGACAAATTTCACCACACCTAGTGTGTGTGTGACAATCATTGGTACTTTAACTTAACTTTAACTTTACACATACAAACTGTAGCACACAAAAAAGCACATTTAATAAAAAAACTTTATTATGGTCTTACCTTTACTTATAAATGCGCCGCTGTTGTGCTGCTGATTAATGAACCCCCTGATGGGAGTGTTATATCAACTAAAGCCCTCACTTCAACTTTCCACGTGCAAGATTGAATCTATTTAAAAAAGTGTAACCGAGGGTTTATAAATGTCGCCTATACTGTATGAAACTACAAAATAACAAACACGGAGGCTCCAGTTTACACGAGGACCACTTTATTTACTTTCTTTCAAAAACCTCCGCAACGTGACATCACTTCCGCTCTTAGCGCCTTCAAAATAAGAGCTCAAGGCATATACTGTATAACAGCGCATAACAGGAACTTAACATCACAAAGAGGAAAGCCCATAAAAATAGGTTACAAAAGTTATTTAATAAGAAGCCAAAAAGTGCAAAAACAATAATGTTCATGTTGGAGGAGTTGTGAATTAGGTACACCTGCATCTGCAGGTGTAGTGTACCTAATGTTGTGGCCCTGCAGTCATTCACAACTCCTCCAACACGAACATTATTGTTTTTGCACTTTTTGGCTTCTTATGAAATAACTTTTTTAAATAGATTCAATCTTGCACGTGGAAAGTTTAAGTGTGGGCTTTAGTTGATATAACACTCCCGTCAGGGGTTGCCGTGCATTCTACGTCGGGGGTGCAGGAGGTGAGCCTCAGCCAGTGCGTCTTTTGCAGCCGTTTTATGATCGCTCAGCACAAGAAATACGTTACACACATACAGTTGTTGACAAAATACACTGTACATTATATACCTCAGCTAACTAAACTATGGAAATGTATAATATAGTTCATATAGCAATACGGTCTCACTGCACAGCAGACCAGCAGTTAGCCGAGTCCGTCCATGTTGCGGCACTGAGTGACGTGCCTCAACTGGCGGCTGCTGTTCACCGCACCGTCTCTTCTCAGTATTTGAACGGCAAATGTGAAAATTCAGTGATTTTGAATAAAAATAATCTAAAACTGGTGAAGTTAAATGGAAAATAACTTTATAGTATAATCACTGGATACATTTAACAATTTAATATATATTTTTTTCTTTCCATGATGGCAGGTGAGGCCCCACCTGCCTCTAGTGACTGCACGTCACTGATATATATATATATATATATATATATATATATATATATATATATATATATATATATATATATATATATATATATATATATATATGTTGATAACAGGACTGAAAGTAACAGGAGTGACTTTTTAGCATAGAAAATGCATTTTTTTTAAATGATCCATGGTATTTATGCAAACAGCATGTTGATACTAAACACCTTATAGTGATGCAACCATTTAAAAAATAAAAATAAACAAAAAACATAAAAAATGTGTTGAGTAGCAGGACTGAAAGTAACAGGAGTGACTTTTTAGCATAGTAAATGCATTTTTAAAATGGTCAAATTAAATTTATGCAATCAGCAAGTTGACACTAAGCACATTACAGCGATTCAACGCTGTTATAAATAAACCATCAACATAAGAAATATTTTTGGTAACAGGAGTGACTTTTAAGCATAGAAAATGCATTAACAAATTAGCTCCATGGTAGCTATGCAAACAGCATGTTGATACTAAGCACATTATAGTGATGCAACAAATAAAACGGTTTGAAATACACAAATAACATACAAAATGTGTGGGGGTAACAGGACTGAAAGTAACAGAAGTGAGTTTTTAAAGTATAAAAAATACAGGAAGTATGTGGCCGCATGGTATTCATGCTAACAGTAAATTGACACTGAGCATATTACAGCAATGTAACAAAAAATATTACAAAAATAAATAACATTAAAAATGTGTCTGAGTAACAGGACTGAAAGTAACAGGAGGGACTTTTTAGCGTAGAAAATGTATTTAAAAAATTGCTCCATGGTATCCATGCAAAAAAGCATGTTGATACTAAGCACATTACAGCGATTCAACGCTGTTATAAATAAACAAAAAACATAAGAAATATTTTGGTAACAGGACTGAAAGTAACAGGAGTGACTTTTAAGCATAGAAAATGCATTAAAAAAATTGCTCCATGGTAGCTATGCAAACAGCATGTTGATAGTAAGCACATTATAGTGATGCAACAAAAAAAGGATTTGAAATAAACAAATAACATACAAAATGTGTGGGGGTAACAGGACTGAAAGTAACAGAAGTGAGTTTTTAGCATAGTAAATGCATTTTTAAAATGGTCAAATGAAATGTATGCAAACATCATGTTGACACTGAGCAAATTACAGCAATGGAACGCTGTTATAAATACCCCCAAAAAATATTACAAAATATGTTGGTAACAGGACTGAAAGTAACAGAAGTGAGTTTTCAAAGTATAAAAAATACAGGAAGTATGTGGCCGCATGGTATTCATGCTAACAGTAAGTTGACTCTGAGCATTTTACAGCAATGCAACAAAATATTTACATAAAAAATAAACACACAACTTAAAAAAATGTGTTGGGGTAACAAGACTGAAAGTAACAGAAGTGAGTTTTTAGCATGGAAAACATTAAAAACAGCACATTGACACTGACCACATTACAGGGATACAACAAAAAATTGTATTTTAAAATAAAACCCAGGAACAGGACTTTGGTGTGAATTTTAACCTTTTGTCTTTCTTTTTGAAGGAAAATACACATTAAGTAAAGTTGGGATAGGGACACAAATATGCAAACTATATCATTTTAAGGATTGAGATAATGACATTTCACGGTAAAGGAGGCAAGGGACCGGCAACAAATGATATTTTCCCAGTCGTTTAAATGAACCTTTTGACTTATATTTTGTAAATATGTTGAATGTTGCGTCATAGAAAGGGTCACATTTCTATATTTCATATCCTATTCTGTGGAGGGAGGCTCGGTTGAAAAAGCACCCCACTGAAACAAAACATTTTCTTAGCTTGTAAATGGAAACATGTGTACACTGCTGGGTCTGTGCAAGGCAATGCTGCGTTCATGCGACACTCAAAAGTTTCTACTTTGATCTTACCAGATCCCAAAAACAGGACTTTAACAAAAAAGATGGCGGTTGAGCAAAATTGTAAAAAGACAGTCTTAAAAAATATGTAAATAGAGCTGTTCTTTCATAGTTCTTTTTATTGATTTCACATTCACATTGACAATATATTCAAACCCTCTTCATCCCCTACCCCTGCTGTCACTCAAAACAAAAACAAAAAAACAAAAGTAAGAGTACAAAAGTACCCGGAGTAAAAAAATAAATAAATAAAGTTCAGTACAAGGCACCTAAAACACAGTAATTGAAAACTGAAACATAATGTAGACGCAGCATGACAAGGCCATATCTAGGTACATATCTAGGGCTCTTCCTGCACTTGTGTAGAAGATTGGTCAAAAAAAGTAAAAAAAGGTCTCCACACTTTAAAAAACTTGTTTTCAGAGCCCCGTAATGTGTATCTTATTTTCTCCAGCTTCAGGTTTGCTAGTACGTCCCTTATCCAGTGGGAGACTAAGGGTGGGTCAGCCTCCTTCCACTTCAACAATATCAGGCGGCGTGCGAGGAGGGTGGTGAAGGCAACTATTTTGTGACCCCCGACAGGTAGTTCCATCCCTTCAGGAATGATTCCAAATACGGAAATGAAAGGGTTTGGATCGATTTGAATTGTTAAAACCGTAGAGAGTGCTTCGAAGATGGACTTCCAGTACCCCTTTAGCTTCGGACAAAGCCAAAACATGTGTATTAATGTTGCGTTATCTAGTTTACATCTATCACATAATGGGTTAATATGGGGAAATATTTTTGCTAATTTTGCTTTTGAGAAGTGCACCCGGTGTATCACTTTAAATTGGACCAGTGAGTGTCGTGCGCACATTGAAGATGAGTGAACCCTTTTCTCAATGTTTGCCCAGGTTACGTCATCTATTGATGTTTGGAGGTCTTGTTCCCATGCTGTTCTGATTCTTAGCATGGAAGTGCATTCTAATACTGAGAGTAAATTAAGTATATGTGAGATTGCCCTCTTCTTTATTGGATTTAAACACATAATTTCATCTGTGGTTGATTTAGAGGGTTTGTTAGGGAACTGCGGAAGAACTGTTTTAACATAATCCCTTATCTGGAAATATCTAAATATATGGGAACTGGGTAGATTAAATTTCTTGGACAACTCCGTAAAAGAGGAGAATATATTGTCTATAAAAAGATCATTGAAGCATTTCAAACCCCTTTGATGCCACATATTGAAAGCTGTGTCAAGTGTTGAAGGTGGAAAGCAGTGATTTGATGCTACTGGACTGAAAAGGCTCATTCCTTGCAGGTTAAAATGTTTTCGAAATTGACAGTATATTTTGAGCGAGTGACTTACTACAGGATTAATATTAATTGTCTTCACTGATAGAGGCAAAGCTGCACCCATTAGGGCTGCTAAAGAAGCAGAACCACTAGAATGTGTCTCCAGCTTCACCCATGTAGGACTTTCCTTATGTAGATGGTAATATGTCCAGTATGACATGCAATGCAAGTTGGTGGCCCAGTAATACAT